>NC_052344.1:16702890-16832890 GCF_016432855.1 Salvelinus namaycush
GCCAGAACCAGAACATGACCCTGGACTGTGACGGCAGGGCCAAGGGCCTGGGGGCCGACGGCAAGCAGAGGAAGCTATCACCCCTCCGCCTCTCCATCTCCAACAACCAGGTAAGATTTCCCCGGCAACACAACTCACCTCAATCCATGTCTCCATCACACACACACCCTATCACACACACACCCTATCCCCTCATGCTCTCCCCGTCCCCCATCCCCTCACACTCTCCCCGTACCCCATCCCCTCACGCTCTCCCCGTCCCCCATCCATACACGCTCTCCCCGTCCCCCCATCCCCTCGCGCTTTCCCTGTCCCCCTATCCCCTCGCGCTCTCCACGTCCCCACACGCTCCCCCCATCACCACACGCTCACCCGGTCCCGTCCCCATCACCACACGCTCACCCGGTCCCGTCCCCATCACCACACGCTCCCGTCCCCACACGCTCCCGTCCCCGTCACCACACGCTCTCCCCCCGTCCTCCATCACCACACGCTCTCCCCCCGTCCTCCATCGCCACACGCTCTCCCCCCGTCCTCCATCGCCACACGCTCTCCCCCCGTCCTCCATCGCCACACGCTCTCCCCCCGTCCTCCATCGCCACACGCTCTCCCCCCGTCCTCCATCGCCACACGCTCTCCCCCCGTCCTCCATCGCCACACGCTCTCCCCCCGTCCTCCATCGCCACACGCTCTCCCCCCGTCCTCCATCGCCACACGCTCTCCCCCCGTCCTCCATCGCCACCCGCTCCCCCCCCCGTCCTCCATCGCCACACGCTCCCCCCCGTCCTCCATCGCCACACGCTCTCCCCCCGTTCCCCATCGCCACACGCTCCCCCATCGCCACACGCTCCCCCCGTCCCCCTATCTCCTCACGCTCTCCCCGTCCCCCCATCACCACACGCTCTCCCCCGTCCCCCATCACCACATCCCCGTCCCCCTGTCCCCACACGCTCCCCCCTGTCACCACACGCTCACCCGGTCCCGTCCCCCATCACCACACGCTCACCCGGTCCCGTCCCCATCACCACACGCTCCCGCCCCCACACACTCCCGTCCCCGTCACCACACGTTCTCCCCCCGTCCTCCATCGCCACACGCTCTCCCCCCGTTCCCCATCGCCACACGCTCTCCCCCCGTTCCCCATCGCCACACGCTCCCCCATCGCCACACGCTCCCCCATCGCCACACGCTCCCCCATCGCCACACGCTCCCCCCGTCCCCCTATCCCCTCACGCTCTCCCCGTCCCCCTATCCCCTCACGCTCTCCCCGTCCCCCTATCCCCTCACGCTCTCCCCGTCCCCCCATCACCACACGCCCCCCCCCGTCCCCCATCACCACACGCCCCCCCCCCCCCCGTCCCCCATCACCACACGCTCCCCCCGACCCCCATCACCACACGCTCCCCCCATCACCACATCCCCGTCCCCCTGTCCCCACACGCTCCCCCCCCGTCACCCCATCACCACACGCTCACCCGGTCCCGTCCCCCATCACCACACGCTCACCCGGTCCCGTCCCCATCACCACACGCTCACCCGGTCCCGTCCCCATCACCACACGCTCACCCGGTCCCGCCCCCACACGCTCCCGTCCCCGTCACCACACGCTCTCCCCCCGTCCTCCATCACCACACGCTCTCCCCCCGTCCTCCATCACCACACGCTCCCCCCCCCGTCCTCCATCACCACACGCTCTCCCCCCGTCCTCCATCACCACACGCTCTCCCCCCGTCCTCCATCACCACACGCTCCCCCCGTCCCCATCACCACACGCTCCCCCATCGCCACACGCTCTCCCTGTCCCCCATCGCCACACGCTCTCCCTGTCCCCCATCGCCACACGCTCTCCCTGTCCCCCATCGCCACACGCTCTCCCCGTCCCCCATTGCCACACGCTCCCCCCGTCCCCCATCGCCACACGCTCCCCCCGTCGCCACACGCTCACCCGATCCCGTCCCCCATCGCCACACGCTCACCCGGTCCCGTCCCCCATCGCCACACGCTCACCCGGTCCCGTCCCCCATCGCCACACGCTCACCCGGTCCCGTCCCCCATCGCCACACGCTCCCCCCGTCGCCACACGCTCACCCGATCCCGTCCCCCATCGCCACACGCTCACCCGGTCCCGTCCCCCATCGCCACAAGCTCACCCGGTCCCGTCCCCCATCGCCACATGCTCACCCGATCCCGTCCCCCATCGCCACACGCTCACCCGGTCCCGTCCCCCATCGCCACACGCTCCCCCCGTCCCCCATCGCCACACGCTCCCCCCGTCGCCACACGCTCACCCGATCCCGTCCCCATCGCCACACGCTCACCCGATCCCGTCCCCCATCGCCACACGCTCACCCGGTCCCGTCCCCCATCGCCACCCGCTCACCCGGTCCCGTCCCCCATCGCCACACGCTCACCCGGTCCCGTCCCCATCGCCACACGCTCCCGTCCCCGTCACCACACGCTCTCCCCCCGTCCTCCATCACCACACGCTCTCCCCCCGTCCTCCATCACCACACGCTCCCCCCCCCGTCCTCCATCACCACACGCTCTCCCCCCGTCCTCCATCACCACACGCTCTCCCCCCGTCCTCCATCACCACACGCTCCCCCCGTCCCCATCACCACACGCTCCCCCCTCGCCACACGCTCTCCCTGTCCCCCATCGCCACACGCTCTCCCTGTCCCCCATCGCCACACGCTCTCCCTGTCCCCCATCGCCACACGCTCTCCCTGTCCCCCATCGCCACACGCTCTCCCCGTCCCCCATTGCCACACGCTCCCCCCGTCCCCCATCGCCACACGCTCCCCCCGTCGCCACACGCTCACCCGATCCCGTCCCCCATCGCCACACGCTCACCCGGTCCCGTCCCCCATCGCCACACGCTCACCCGGTCCCGTCCCCCATCGCCACACGCTCACCCGGTCCCGTCCCCCATCGCCACACGCTCCCCCCGTCGCCACACGCTCACCCGATCCCGTCCCCCATCGCCACACGCTCACCCGGTCCCGTCCCCCATCGCCACAAGCTCACCCGGTCCCGTCCCCCATCGCCACACGCTCACCCGATCCCGTCCCCCATCGCCACACGCTCACCCGGTCCCGTCCCCCATCGCCACACGCTCCGCCCGTCCCCCATCGCCACACGCTCCCCCCGTCGCCACACGCTCACCCGATCCCGTCCCCATCGCCACACGCTCACCCGATCCCGTCCCCCATCGCCACACGCTCACCCGGTCCCGTCCCCCATCGCCACCCGCTCACCCGGTCCCGTCCCCCATCGCCACCCGCTCACCCGGTCCCGTCCCCCATCGCCACACGCTCACCCGGTCCCGTCCCCATCGCCACACGCTCCCGTCACCACACGCTTCCCCCCCTCGCCATCACAAAGGCAGACTAACTAAATGAAGACTTAAAATTGGATGGCAGTAAGGAGAAATGTCAGCATGTCCTGGTGAACCAGACTCATTGATTGGCATTTCTCCATCACTCTCTCTGTTCAAGATTTCCCCATAGGAGCCTATAAGTTGGCTTTCCCCTTAAAGACCTTTGTTATCATATTTAGCTTGTTTTCCATTTAGTTAGCGTCCAATGTCCATGCGTGTAGCCATTTTTCAATGTTTCTGTTATATTTGCTGCATTTCTGTTTTATTTGTGTTATCCATTAGTAGACTACTTGTATTCCTCTATCATCCATCTTGGTTCCCCCTCTCCCTCTCCCTGGCCCAAAGCCCAGTCCTGCACCCAGCCATCTCTCTCACCATGCCGTGTCTAGCCCTCTAGTGGCAGATGAGACATGCTATCACGCTGTGTCCTCCCTGCTGCAGGAGCTCCTGAACGCACTACTAGGCATCCCTCTACTCAGTGTTACACGCAGAGAGAAAGCTCAGTAAAGCTGAGAAACGCTCAGTGAAACTGAGAGGTACAATCTGAAGCTGTCCAATAAGAAATGTCTGTTTTCCTATTCCATTGCAAAACATTTTGTTGCGTTGTCTAATAACCCCGACCCAGGCCATAGGTCTTATCGGCAAGCATGTTGCTTCTGTGGTAGGGACTGGTAGTTCCCACGATGAGTGATTTTTTTTTTAAGGACTGATCTGAGGGAAGCACACAGAAGCATGGTTTATGGAGACTGGTTAGACTGATGTATGGTCTACAACAGGCCTGGGCAACTCCAGTCCTCTGGGGCCTGATTGGTGTCTTTCCCCAGCTAACACACCTGACTCCAATAATCACCTAATCATGATCTTCAGTTTAGAATGGAATTAGTTTAAATCAGGTGTGTTTGCTAGGGATGGGGAAAAGGTGTGACACCAATCAGGCCCCCGAGGACTGGAGTTTCCCAGGCCTGGTCTAGAATGAGGAACGGTGAAGAGAGGCTCTGATGAAGTGCGAGGCATCTCTATCGGAACAACACGCACAAACCATGAACTGAACACGCTGAATAGGGAAGCTGTCCACATCTGTCATTGTGCGCAAACAGACCTTTGTGTGACCACAAGAGCCACAACTTGACATATGACCGGGTAGTTGTTGGTTACAGGGTAGTTGTTGGGAGTGGGCTCAAAACAATGTATCACAAGGCACTACAGAAGTGAGCCTGGTCTCTCGCTCTTCTTTGATAAGGGGTACGATTGCGGTGATTGCGTTTCGATGTTATTCTGACTGCCTAGGACCGAATACAAGCTCTGAGCAAGTTTGTGGCCAGACAAACCCACCACGTCCCCAGTCAGTGCCCCCAACTGTCACTCTCCCCCCCCTCCCCACCTACCACCTCACTGCTCTAGACCCTCTAGTCTGTAGCCAGACTGCCTGTGGTTGGTCAGTGCCATGATAAAGCACCTCTCCCCCTCTAACAGGATCCTACAGAGTTAGAGGGTGTAGAAGACCAGCCTGATAACTCCGTTAGCAGTGAAGTAGAGATGGAGTCAGAGGAGACCATTGCAGAGAGAAAGAGGAAGATGGTAAGTTCTGTGAGCCAGGGCTGCAGCGCGCCCTGCTGTGTGCAGCCCATAACCCCCCCATAGTAAAAAGCTCATCCTTGCTGGTATGGGTCACTGTTTATGTGGTGGTGGTTTCCCCCACAACCCCCCCTCACCTCCCTGCTTCTGCTGCTGTCTCTGCCTCATCCTGTTGCTGTGTAGTCTAGCCCGCGGGGTCCCCCCCGCTCTCTGTCGCTCACTCACTTCCTCTGGCAGAGCCCTCAAACACTGAGGCTCTGTGTTTTGGTCATCATTATACATTATACATATTTTCCTCATTTATTTAATAGTTAATTTGCTAAACCATCACACATTGCACCATTCTGGGCCCTCCAGAGCCACAGGCCCCCCTACCCCCTCCTCCTCCTCTAATTAGCTGAGTTAATAAGAGCCCTAGCCTCAACACACGTAAGTACTGGAATTCTCCCTGTGTGTCTGAGTATGAGCCTCACGTACAGAATTGGCCAACTGTTTTGAAATGACCAATTAATCTCCTCTCCCCTGCTAACGAGCTCTGGTGACCTAGAGTTGGGCTCACACACTCTGGCACGCTCTCCCTCTGTCATATACACACACACACACTCTGGAAATTACCCTGCTGTCAGCTCCCTTTCACACGACGAGGCCCAAGGTGTAAAGCGCTGACTCATCGTTCTGGCCAATGGACTGGCTCTCTCTCTGCTAAATAGCCCTGAGCGAGAGAGAAGGGGGTGAGGGTGAGCTGGGCGCGACTTCTCTGTTGCCATGGCCTTATTGAGTCTGGGACATCCAATAGCCTGCCTCCCTCCAGGGGAAGCTGCAAGCTGGTCCAGGAGGAGGAACCCCCCTCTACTGTGGAAGAAAGAGCTTCTGGATTCACTGTCGTCCTCTGACGTAACAGTCACCCTCTGGTCTGGTGTATGTATGGTGTTCAACCACCCATCCACAACAATGCCCTGTCTGCATGGGCTCTTAACACTGGTGATGTCTGTGTGTGTTAGGCATGGTATGTCTCCCACACTCATGTTAAAGATCCGGTTTGGTGCCAGGGATACAGGCACGGCATGGAACACACAGTTAATATGTTGGTTGCACTAAGGTCCGGTTTTGGGTGTTGCAGATGATATGTAGTTGCTTGTCATCAACCTTGGTGAAAGTTGGTGATTGGGTTGGTTGCTAATGTCTTCGTTTTCTTTCCATGTGTCGTGGGTTCAGTATGTGGTTAATGACACTGTGGTGAGGTGGTGAACATGTGGCTGAGTTCCAGTGGTGGTGGGTTGTGTTGAAATCACTGTTCATTCATTCAGCCCAAATAAAGTCTTCCTACTGGATATACTGGTGTAAGCAGACAAGGTGAAGAAGCCCTGACTGGACATGTGTCTACAGGCATAAGGCAGCCATTCTCCCTATCTGCCCCCCTCTTCTCTCCCCTCCTTCATAACCTTGTAGTGGCCAGGTCACCTCTCCACACCCCCACCTGTCTCAGAGGATCCCTGAGGGTCGGCGACACACTGAAGCCCCTAGAGTGGGGAACCGTGGTGGTGTGTGTATGTTCTATGTGTGTTATTAGGGGGGGCCGGGCCTCTTGTCTTCTAAACCAGGCTGTCTCTCTGTAAACCATTCAGGCCAGCCCAGCGGAGGAGTCCCATCTGCAAGGCGTGGGGGCCTCCAGCTGTCTGGGACTGAGTAAACCGGAGGTAAACCTGACGCACCAACCCCCACCCACCCCCAAACATACCCCCGCCTGCCTGCCTTCCCCTCCACCTCATAGGGGGCCCCACTAACTGACAAACATACTAACCCCCCCCCCCCCCCCCCCCCCCCCCCCACCTCCATCTTCTCTCCACTGACCGGCCCTGTGGCAGACCCCAGTGTGTCTCTGCTACTGGGGGTGGTAAAACTAGTCTGGTGGAGGCAGCCGTGGTGTTATAAACCACACACCCTGAATGGTTTGGTAAGGGCTAATGTTACGTTCCCACCTCCCAGCACCTCCCAGTTCCAGTTAGTTTGGTCTCTCACATCAACAGGGTTTTTACTTGTTCTATCTCCATTGGTTTTTTTCCTCCACTGGAAGGGGAAATGGTGGTCCTTTTTCTCTGTCGTTCTGCGCCGCCGCTGTTTCTTTCTCTGCCAGCTAGCTATTCAGACTGCCTCTTGCCTGTCCTGTGTTGCGATAACGTGTCCCTCCCCCTCTAGGCCCAGGAGACTAGGCCACGTGGACTAAAGCTTACCACTCTGTCCTCTCCTCTACAGACCCGTGAAGAGAGGAAGATGGAGGCCATCCTGCAGGCCTTTGCCCGCATGGAGAAGAGGGAGAAGAGGCGGGAGCAGGCCCTGGAGAAGATTGGCACCAAGTCAGAAGGGGGCATCAAGGAGGAGCCCCCTGCCACCCCCGAGGCCGACATGCAGTCTCCTGGTATCATGACGGTAAGTGATAGTTGACTCAACATGTTCTTTATGCCTGCACTCTCTCTGACACATTGGTTCCACCAGGTCGTTAGTATAAAAGAGGATGTTGTCAATAATCTGAAGGGTTAGCTGAAGGTGACTATAAACCCATCCAAAACTATGCTACTGTACTCTATCCTAACCCTGTCTCTCCCAGCCTCTGCTAGAGGTGAAGGAGGAGCCGGGTCTCAACAAGCCCACGCCGGCCAAGCTGCGAGGCAGCAAGCAGAGGAAGAGCTTCTCGCGGAGCCGCACCCACATCGGGCAGCAGAGGCGGCGAGCACGCACCATCAGCACCTGCTCTGACATACCTCCCGGTTCGCCCGGGGAACTCCTGGACCCCCTGGCCAATGATAGCCCAGACGTAGAGGCCTCCAGGGACCCCGAACCAGAGGCCCTCTCCTCCCATGCCCCCGACACCAGCCCCCCTTACAGTGGCTCCCCGGCCCCTGACAGAAACCGCTCCGGGCAGAAGTACCCTAAAACTAAAAAGGTACCCTAGCCATGGCTCAGTGCTCACCCCTAAACACGACTAGTCACTATTCTATTTAGACTAATAGGAATGTTCTATTCCTTCTAGTGAAATGTCACTCAATACTATAATTAAATGCAGTGTGCTTCTGACTAAAGCTCTCTCTCTCTTTGTCTCTCTACAGCACTTAGTGAGTGAGTGGTGCGTCGACAAGCAGGAGCGATCATTGCGGACCCCAGAGCCGGTCCTGGAGAGGCCCCTGAGAATCAGCAGCGACCCTGAGGTGCTGGCCACCCAGCTCAATGCCCTGCCCGGCATGGGCCCCAGCCCGCACGTCTACAGCACGCCTAAACACTACGTCCGCTTCTCCTCGCCCTTCCTGGCCAACCGCAGCCCCACCACCCCTGGGGTGCCCACCGGACGCCGGCGTTCCCGCGAGCTGCCCGACACGCCGCCCACCTCAGGCTCCTGCAAGAAGGTATGTTGTTCACCACCTCAGGGGAATGGAGAGAGTGTTAGCTGTCAGGTATAGCTGCAGGGTAGAAAAACAGACTGACGGGGTTAACCGGCAGAGGGACAGACTGACGGGGTTAACCGGCAGAGGGACAGACTGACGGGGTTAACCGGCAGAGGGACAGACTGACGGGGTTAACCGGCAGAGGGACAGACTGACGGGGTTAACCGGCAGAGGGACAGACTGACGGGGTTAACCGGCAGAGGGACAGACTGACGGGGTTAACCGGCAGAGGGACAGACTGACGGGGTTAACCGTATTATTGTCAGTAACAGAGACTTAGGTTTTCTAAGATGTAGCTGCCTTGGAGATCAGTGAACGTGATTTGTGTTTGTGGTTGACATGTCTTAAGTCCTCTCCCTCCCTGTCTTCTCCCCACAGCGCTGGCTGAAGCAGGCTCTAGAGGAGGAGACCACCACCCCTCCACCCAGCAGCGGCCGGCCCACCCTGGTCATGCCTAGTGAGGGCCCTCTCAGCCCCCCTATCAACGGGGACTCTGACAGCCCCCTCCCCTACAACGGCAGCTGCACCTTACCAGGTGAGGACTCTGGTGAGGACTCAGGAATGTGTTTCTCATCACTTAGAAGGACCATAAGTCTTGTATGCAAGACTTGTCTGTTTCTTTGCATGTGAGTAACCCTTCCTTTCCTTCCTTTCTCTGTGTGTGTGTGTGATAGAGTTGCCCACTCCTCTGAAGAAGCGGCGCCTGGGTCTGTGTCCGCTGGACGCCTGCATGTCAGAGAGCTCCACCCCCTACGGCTCTCCCTGCGCCACGCCAACCCGGGCCGACCTATCAGAGACGCCGGGTACACCCCTGCTGCTGGCCACGCCACCCCGCATCACCCGTACGGAGGAGCCGAGCCCCGAGCCTCTACCTAGCACCCCCACACACACACTCAGTGCCCCGCAGGAAGTAAGACACACACTCTCACCTACAAACACACACACACTCATAGAGGGAAGTGAACGATGTGTTAATATCTCTGTTCCTGTGTCCACAGAGCGAGTCTTCCCTGGACAGCTCACCGGAGGGCAGTCGCAGACCCAGCCCCCAAGAGGCTGAGTGGCCACCTTCGCTGCTCTCCTCCCCCTGTGTAGTGGTCAGGGCTCCCAGTCTGGACGTGTTGCCCCCCCACGAGGCCAAGACCAGCGCCCCCCAGAGCCCCCAGCCCCCCACCGCCGAGTCCCAGGACTGTGTGGGAGAGGAGGGGCCAGAGACAGGGGCCGAGGGCAGCAGCGAGGCCCCCTCCTCCACAGACACAGCCTCTTCCTCCCTCCTCCCCCCCTGGATGAAGAGTCCAGAGAGAGTGGGTCTGTCAGGGCCAGGGGGTCTGTCCTTCTCCCCCATCAACTCTAACCTGAGGGACCTTACCCCCTCACACACCCTGGAGCCCATCTTGGCCTTCAGGCCTGAGGCGGTGGCTGTGGCTGGGGCTGGTGTTGTGACAGTGACAGTACCAGTACCCTTGGCAGCAGGACCCTTCACAGAGGCTGCAGGGTCTCTCTTCTACCCCTGCCCTGAGGAGGGGGGAACCCTGGCCTTCTCTCGTTCACTAAGTGGAGACAGCACCGGAGAGGGAGGGTCAGGACAGAATCCCCCACAGAAGAAAAAGGTGAGTTGCTATATTCTCTATTCAGCCTGCCCATTCACGCTGTGTTACGGTTCCTGGACTGATAAAGGTATGTCTGTTTTCGTGTGATGTCATGTGTTTTCCCAGGTGTCTTTGCTGGAGTACAGGAAACGTCAGCGTGAGGCGCGGCGCAGCGGCTCCAAAATGGAATGCGGCTCGCCTGTCTCTACAACACCTACCCTGGTGGAGATGTTCCCTCTGCCCATGGAGACCACCCAAGAGCCTCCACCCCTGGCTCCGGCCCAAGCTCCAGTGGCCCCTGCTGCAGTGGCCCCCACCCCGCCTGAGTCAAATACCCCCCAGCCCAGCGAGGACACAGAGCCCCCCGTCGAGGGGGAGAGAGAGGAGGGAGAGGGACAGTGGACCTCGTCCACCTCGGTGGAGCAGGCAAGAGAGCGTGGCTACCACAGAGCCCTGTCGCTTAGTGACCACAGCAAGGACAAAGGTACACACACACACACACACACCACTTGGACATAACTTCTTTCCTGATGATAGTTTAATTGTAATAATGTGTGCTTGTTACAGATGGAGAGACCGAGGGCAGTGAGGCCCCAGTCAGAGATTGTTCATCTCCTAGCCTGCAGAGGACCCCAACCCACACGGTAAGAAACATTCTGCTTTCTGGCTCCAACAGTAGTGTGAAGTACATGCTGCTGCCAAACACAGCCATCACACAGCCTATAGTGTAGGCCAGGGGTCGGCAACAGGCCAAAACCATCAATGTTTTGATTTTAGTTTTTGGCTTGTAAAATTCGGCAAAAAATGTGTTTAATTCAGGAAATCTGTTCTCAAGTATTCCCACAAAGAATAAGAGATGTGATGGTGTCTCAATGTAATCAAGGTATGACATGATTGTTATTTTCAAATACAACTTCTTTTTGTAGTCAGTTTGTAGTGTGCGCCCCAACCATTCGTTCCAACAAAGATCCTCCCGCGGCTGAATGTAGTTGCCTACCCCTGATGTAGGCTGTTATTGTTCATGACTTACCCGTTCCCTCGCTCAGTCTCTCTCTCCTCCCTAGCCGTGTTCTCCTGGCCCCAGCAGCCCGTCCCAGCCTGGCAGTCGCCCAGTGAAGGAGGAGGAGAATGACAGCCGGCCTCGGACCCCCTCCCAGGCCACCCCACAGCAGCCCAGCAAGCCTGCCGTACCCAAGACAGCCCACCTGACCCCCACCAAGCTGCACCCTGCTGCCCCCTACCCTGCCCCCTCACTCCTCCACTCCCCCAACCCCCAGGCCCAGGGCTCCCCTTACCGCAGCCAGATGGCCTTCCTCTTTGCTCCTCCTCAGTCCCAGCCACAGGCTCAACCAGGGCTGCCCCCCTTCTCCCAGTACAGCCCACAGTCCGCTCCGCCTCCCCCTCCTCCACCAGCACCTCCAGCCTCAGCGGCCTACTTCCCCAGCCAGTCAGCCTCCGCCGTGGGATCCTTCCCTGGGTTCAAGCCTACCGTGACGTCCCCATTCCCCCCTGGAGCCCAGCCCCTCCTGCAGACTCTTCCTCACCACGCCCTGCACTACCAGAGCTCTACCACTCCCCCTCCTCCACCCCCTCCCCCACCACAACACCCTGGGCCCGGCCCGGCCCTGCTGCACGTTAACCTGCAGCCTCCTCCTGTCCAGCAGCACCAGCTCCTCCTGACCACAGCCCCCCAGTCCTCCCTCCCTCCCCCTCCGCCCCCTCCACCACAGGGCCAGACCCACCAGCTGCAGCAGCCCAGTGCCAGCACCCTCCTGTCACTCAACCAGGGCCTGCCTCTTCCTCCACCCCCCCATTCTGCCTCCTCCACCAGTGTCCCCATGCAAGTGCAGCCCCCTCACCACTTTCAGAACTTGGGGGGCTTTCCAACCCCGCTGATGCACACCGGCGGCACAGCTAACCCCTCTGTGCCCCCCTCCACCTACCCCCCGCCCCACCAGCAGACTGGACTGCCCCCCCCTCCTCCCCCTCCCCAGCAGCAGACTCAGCCGGCCCAGGCCGTGCCCACCACCACTCAGATGCCCAGCGGAACACGTTGGCACTGACCGCCTCCATGCAGGCCTCCCCCTTGGCCCTGCCAGCCCCTGTGAACTCACTCTGAGAGGAGCTTGACGACAGCGGAACACAACAAGCAACAAAAGCTGTAAATATTTTCTATGTACCTGAACACATGGCCAATGGAAAAACAGGAGAAGGTGGGATAAAGGGGTGCTTTTTAAAGGACAAACTGAAAACAAGGACTGTGAAACAATCTTATTAAGAGACTTTGTGTCTGAAATGAAGATGGACGATTCCCCCGGTGCTCATCCCACTCTCTCCGACGTCCCTCCTTCCGTTTTCTTTTGAATTTCCCTCCTGTGGCGGAGAGAGTGCCTGACCGCCTGACCGTCTGTCTGTTTTGGACTTCTATTGTACGGTCCCGCACTTTCTGTATCAATGTACATTCCAGCCTCCACCCCCCTTCGTCAGTTAGTCCGCCTTTCACTTCTTCCTCTCTTTGTCTATTGTCTGCTCTTCTACACCGTTTATTTGTTTTATCTAGTGGCTCATTATAGCAAACAGAAAGCTTTTTGTATAGAGAAAAAATACAGAGTTATTATTTTTATTCCTCTGTGTAACAAATATCTGTGCACCGCTGCAGTGATTCAGAAAATGTTCTTCTGGGAGACCGCTTCACTGCCCCAGCAGGCTGCACTCGTGTGTGTGTGTGTGTGTGTGTGTGTGTGTGTGTGTGTGTGTGTGTGTGTGTGTGTGTGTGTGTGTGTGTGTGTGTGTGTGTGTGTGTGTGTGTGTGTGTGTGTGTGTGTGTGTGTGTGTGTGTGTGTGTGTGTGTGTGTGTGTGTGTGTGTATGGACTGTATGTGTGTGTCTGTCTGTCCTGTGTGTCAGTGGGAGAAAGGGAAGTGATAGAAAGTAAGAGTGATAGCGTGAAACGAGTGCAGTAGTCTTCTGAGGTAGCCAGAGTGAGGTCTCACCCGTAGGTAGGACGTTAGCGGTTTATTTTTGAATATCAATGGTTATTTGTAGAAATTGTAATTTAATGTATAGGTGGTTACTCCAGCTTTCTCCGGAAACAGGTTGTATATATTTGCTTCTTTTCTTTCCTATGCTTGTACAATTGGCTCCCATCCCATTTTGGAATCTGGTTGTAAATACGAGCGCTCTTCTTGGCAAAGATGAATGTTTCTGTGACAATAGCACTTTTTATTTAGTTTTTCCTCTCTGGACTATTCAGTGTAGTCTTTATTATTATGTGTGTGTGTGTGAGTGAGTATGTTTGTGCAGAGGAGAGAGACTCAAACACTGCACTGGTTGGCTATTTTCATGGTTCATTATAATAAATCACTGTAATGACAGTTTTATACCACTGGTGGTGTTGTGTGTCTGTCTGTATGTTCTGTCTGTCTGGGAGAAGGAAGGCTGATATGTTGGCATCACTTTCAAACGGTTTAACGGATTCCTCCTACCTGACGCGTGGTCCTTGTTATCCGGGATCCTTGGGACGTCCCTATTCCGTTGAAGTTAACGTTGAAAATGGTCAAGGAACGGGTTAGGTAAGAATTATGGTTAAGTTCAGGGTAGGGATGTCCCAAGGAACCCCGGATAGCACTAACCTACCTGACAGGCCACCGGCAAGCTGCCTGTCGCCTCCTAATAAAACTCCTGTGAAAAGTCGTGGTTGGATGCTGTCGGACAACTTCACCATATCATGGAACCATAGAGACCTGAACCATCTTCAGCATGTCCCCTGAGAATTCCTTTACAGAGTTGATTACCTTTCAGGTTTAAGGAATGTGTACCATCATGCCAGAAACAGATATGTCCATTAATGAATATTTCTTTAGTGGTTGCCTCCCATCTTATCACAACAGATTGTAGACAGTTCCATCAGGAGAGCAATACTAACTGCATCTAATGAGCGCCTGCCTCTCTTCCTGACGGGTGCATGTTGGTTAGTGGTAGTTTATCACTGGTAAGCAGATGGTGCGACACCTCTCTTTTGATCTGGGATGCTGTGTCCATATCAATGCGGACACTCCGGTCTTGATGAACATCAATGATTAAGCAGGCTCTTCATGGTTACAAGTGCTCTCCTGTCCCCGTTATGCATGACTAACCAGCACAAATGAGCTTCACAACAACACACCACTCCTGGTTTTGGGAGTGTCTCTCCCATGTTCACAAGGAGAGAATCCACAGTTCAGGGACATGTGGTCTGGAGAGGACATGTGGTCTGGAGATACGTGTTTGATGAGAAGTCTGCAGTTCAATGCCTGGCCCGGTTCGTTTTGCATGGCCCGGTGCCCCGGGTGGGTGGAGTTTGCATATTTCAGACCATTTCATTGGTCCTTAAGTGAATTCTCCACCCACCCGGGGCACCGGGCCATGCAAAACGAAATGGTCCAATCAGCATAGGGCTATAAGGGTTGTTCAAGTAAGTGCTCTTGGGTTGTGTGTAGTTAATTGTTCCAAGAAAGAAGTGCGTTTTCAACGTCATTTCTCTGAAGTGAAACTAAAACACACAGTAAGTTGTGCATGAGACCAAACTCCCCAGATCTTTCGAAAACTGTTAGTGAAATTCAGTCTCCTATTTCTTTGGACCTCTTTTAACCGCACTAACAGAAAGAACAACACAAATCGTATCCACAAACACATTCGGGTGAGTAGAGAGATTAACATGGACATTTGAAGATCAGCTCTAAATGTAAGTGTATTCTCCTTTTTTTCTGTGCTACAGTAGGCCAAAGTTAGCTATCAAGAGCTGACTGATTCCAATAAATGTTTTATGGTTTTACCTTGGTCTCTGTCTAGATATGGTGTCCTCCAGCAGTCTCCTGTCTGAAGAGCAGTTCCTGTGTTCTATCTGTCTGGATGTGTTCACTGAGCCAGTCTCTATTCCATGTGGACACAACTTCTGCATGGCCTGTATCAGGAAGTACTGGGATGGCAATGATGTGCCAGTGTCCCGTGTGTAAAAAAAAAAAAAAAAAACATTTTATAGGAGACCAGATCTGTTCATCAATACAATCATTTCTGAGATGGCTGCTCAGTTCAGGAAATCTGTTCAAGTGAAAGCCACCAGCAGCTCTGACCAACTCCCTGCCAAATCTGGAGAAGTCTGCTGTGACATCTGCACTGGGATGAGATGAAGCTCAAGGCCCTGAAGTCCTGCCTAGTGTGTCAGACCTCTTCCTGTGAGCCTCATCAGAGAATCGCAGCCTTAAAGAGACACAAGCTGATCAACACTGTGGAGAACCTGGTAGACAGGATGTGTAAGAAGCATGACAGACTCCTGGAGCTGTTCTGTAGGAGTGATCAGATGTCTGTCTGTGTGTCAGACCTGCACTGAGGCAGACCACAAGACTCACAACACAGTCCCTCTAGAGGAAGAGTATGGAGAGAAGATGGCTGAACTGGGGAAGATGATGGCAGAAGTACAGCAGATGATGCATGCAAGATCTAGAAAGGTTAATGGGATCAAACACTCTGTAGAGCTCAGCAAGAGAGTTGCAGAGAGAAAGATATTAGACAGTGTGCAGGTATTCACTGCTCTGGTGCGCTCCATTGAGAGAAGTCAGGCTGAGCTCATTGAGGTGGTCAAAGAGAAGCATAAAAAAGCAGAGAGGCAGGCTGAAGGGCTCATTAGAGAGCTGGAGCAGGAAATGAATGAGCTACAGAGGAACAGCTCTCACACACTGAGGACCACCTCCTCCAGAGCTTCCCATCTCTGCAGTGGATGTGACTCTGGACCCTGATACGGCAAACCCCTATATCATCCTGTCTACAAGTGGGAAAGAAATGAGATATCAACAGAAACAACAAGAGCTCCTTGACAACCCAAAAAGGTTTTCCACTCGTCCCTGTGTCCTTGGAAATAAATGTGTCTCCTCAGGAAGATTTTACTGAGGTGACTGTTAAGGGAAAGACTAAGTGGGATTTAGGAGTGGCCAGAGAGTCCATCAACAGGAAGGGAAATATCACACTGAGCCCTAAGGATGGATACTGGACTGTGGCACTGAGGGAGAGGTATAAGTACCTAGCCTGTACCTCCCCACCTGTCCTCCTCTCCCTGAGAGAGAAGCCCCAGAAGGTGGGGGTGTTTGTGGATTATGAGGAGGGTCAGGTCTCCTTTTATGATGTAGAGGCCAGGTCTCACATCTATTCTTTCACTGACTGCGCCTTCGCTAAGAAACTATATCCATACTTAGGACCTTGTGCTAATTTTGGGGATGAAAACTCTGCTCTTCTGATTATCTCTCCTGTCAATCACACAGACTGAGGATAACGTTTTGACATTGCAGATGTGTGGAGATGTTACCGAACATAATGGTATCCTGACATATACTCAGCATGGACCTTGATTCCATTAAGTTTAAAATACTGCACTTTGCATTAACATCACAAGAATCACATATATATATTTTTTTTAAACCCTGCAAATATTTTGCTTAATAGATGAAATTGTTCATCTCTTCTATGTGGTCATTTCTTACCTGTACATATACATAATGTGTGTTTGTGATAATGTCGTGCTGATGTGACTGTATTGTGATTTATTTCATGTCATCTCTGATATCAATGATTTAGCAGCCTCTTCATGGTTACAAGTGCTCTCCTGTCCCCATCATGCATGGGGACAAAGCTTTACAACACAACTATATTTTGAAGTGCCTTTCTCGTGTTGTTTGTTCTGTCTTTGATTGTAACACAAAAACTCCTCACATGTCATTCGATTTGAAAGAAACACCATTAAAGAAACACAAAAGCAGTGAGAATGTTTTAAAGTTTATTTACTTCCCCCCCTGTTTTGACCCTCTAAAGTGTTTTGTATTCTTAGGGTAATATTTACATGTATTTATGTACATGGGAATGGTTGGGACAAACCCCTTTCCCTGGTTCCTCACCTCTTCTGTTCGTTTATCCCAGACTATTATACACACTGCATGAAAAGGCACATTTACGGCACATTGTCCCATACATCTCTGATTACATATACATGTCTGTAAATGTCCACACACAAGTGGTCTGTTATCGGATATGTACGGGATGTGTGCAGAGATTTTTGGACTGTGCACTCCAGTGTTAACCCGTAAATACACTTTTTCATGCAGTCAACTCCTCCAGCTACACTTGGAAACCACCTGGAACATATCACTGCTTGCTGACCAGACAGCCAGTATAATAAGGTAGTGGGGGTTGGACTAGCCATTATAATAAGGTAGGTGGGGGTTGGACTAGCCAGTATAATAAGGTAGGTGGGGGTTGGACTAGCCAGTATAAGGTAGGTGGGGGTTGGACTAGCCAGTATAATAAGGTAGGTGGGGTTGGACTAGCCAGTATAATAAGGTAGGTGGGGGTTGGACTAGCCAGTATAATAAGGTAGGTGGGGTTTGGACTAGCCAATATAAGGTAGGTGGGGGTTGGACTAGCCAGTATAATAAGGTAGGTGGGGTTGGACTAGCCAGTATAATAAGGTAGGTGGGGGTTGGACTAGCCAGTATAATAAGGTAGGTGGGGGTTGGACTAGCCAGTATAATAAGGTAGGTGGGGGTTGGACTAGCCAGTATAATAAGGTAGGTGGGGGTTGGACTAGCCAGTATAATAAGGTAGGTGGGGGTTGGACTAGCCAATTTAATAAGGTAGTGGGGGTTGGACTAGCCAGTATAATAATGTAGGTGGGGTTTGGACTAGCCAGTATAATAAGGTAGGTGGGGGTTGGACTAGCCAGTATAATAAGGTAGGTGGGGGTTGGACTAGCCAGTATAATAAGGTAGGTGGGGGTTGGACTAGCCAGTATAGTAAGGTAGGTGGGGGTTGGACTAGCCAGTATAATAAGGTAGGTGGGGTTTGGACTAGCCAGTATAATAAGGTAGGTGGGGGTTGGACTAGCCAGTATAATAAGGTAGGTGGGGGTTGGACTAGCCAGTATAATAAGGTAGGTGGGGGTTGGACTAGCCAGTATAATAAGGTAGGTGGGGGTTGGACTAGCCAGTATAATAAGGTAGGTGGGGGTTGGACTAGCCAATTTAATAAGGTAGTGGGGGTTGGACTAGCCAATTTAATAAGGTAGGTGGGGTTTGGACTAGCCAGTATAATAAGGTAGGTGGGGGTTGGACTAGCCAGTATAATAAGGTAGGTGGGGGTTGGACTAGCCAGTATAATAAGGTAGGTGGGGGTTGGACTAGCCAGTATAATAAGGTAGGTGGGGGTTGGACTAGCCAATTTAATAAGGTAGTGGGGGTTGGACTAGCCAGTATAATAAGGTAGGTGGGGTTTGGACTAGCCAGTATAATAAGGTAGGTGAGGGTTGGACTAGCCAGTATAATAAGGTAGGTGAGGGTTGGACTAGCCAGTATAATAAGGTAGGTGGGGTTTGGACTAGCCAGTATAATAAGGTAGGTGGGGTTTGGACTAGCCAGTATAATAAGGTAGGTGGGGGTTGGACTAGCCAGTATAATAAGGTAGGTGGGGGTTGGACTGGGGCAGTATAATAAGGTAGGTGGGGTTTGGACTAGCCAGTATAATAAGGTAGGTGGGGTTTGGACTAGCCAGTATAATAAGGTAGGTGGGGTTTGGACTAGCCAGTATAATAAGGTAGGTGGGGTTTGGACTAGCCAGTATAATAAGGTAGGTGGGGGTTGGACTAGCCGGTATAATAAGGTAGGTGGGGGTTGGACTAGCCAGTATAATAAGGTAGGTGGGGGTTGGACTAGCCGGTATAATAAGGTAGGTGGGGGTTGGACTAGCCAGTATAATAAGGTAGGTGGGGGTTGGACTAGCCAGTATAATAAGGTAGGTGGGGGTTGGACTAGCCAGTATAATAAGGTAGGTGGGGGTTGGACTAGCCAATTTAATAAGGTAGTGGGGGTTGGACTAGCCAGTATAATAAGGTAGGTGGGGGTTGTACTAGCCAGTATAATAAGGTAGGTGAGGGTTGGACTAGCCAGTATAATAAGGTAGGTGAGGGTTGGACTAGCCAGTATAATAAGGTAGGTGGGGGTTGTACTAGCCAGTATAATAAGGTAGGTGGGGGTTGTACTAGCCAGTATAATAAGGTAGGTGGGGGTTGGACTAGCCAGTATAATAAGGTAGGTGGGGGTTGGACTGGGGCAGTATAATAAGGTAGGTGGGGGTTGGACTAGCCAGTATAATAAGGTAGGTGGGGGTTGGACTGGGGCAGTATAATAAGGTAGGTGGGGGTTGGACTAGCCAGTATAATAAGGTAGGTGGGGGTTGTACTAGCCAGTATAATAAGGTAGGTGGGGGTTGTACTAGCCAGTATAATAAGGTAGGTGAGGGTTGGACTAGCCAGTATAATAAGGTAGGTGGGGGTTGGACTAGCCAGTATAATAAGGTAGGTGGGGGTTGGACTAGCCAGTATAATAAGGTAGGTGGGGTTTGGACTAGCCAGTATAATAAGGTAGGTGGGGGTTGTACTAGCCAGTATAATAAGGTAGGTGAGGGTTGGACTAGCCAGTATAATAAGGTAGGTGGGGTTTGGACTAGCCAGTATAATAAGGTAGGTGGGGGTTGGACTAGCCAGTATAATAAGGTAGGTGGGGTTTGGACTAGCCAGTATAATAAGGTAGGTGGGGGTTGGACTAGCCAGTATAATAAGGTAGGTGGGGGTTGGACTGGGGCAGTATAATAAGGTAGGTGGGGGTTGGACTAGCCAGTATAATAAGGTAGGTGGGGTTTGGACTAGCCAGTATAATAAGGTAGGTGGGGTTTGGACTAGCCAGTATAATAAGGTAGGTGGGGGTTGGACTAGCCAGTATAATAAGGTAGGTGGGGTTTGGACTAGCCAGTATAATAAGGTAGGTGGGGGTTGGACTGGGGCAGTATAATAAGGTAGGTGGGGGTTGGACTAGCCAGTATAATAAGGTAGGTGGGGGTTGGACTAGCCAATTTAATAAGGTAGTGGGGGTTGGACTAGCCAGTATAATAAGGTAGGTGGGGGTTGTACTAGCCAGTATAATAAGGTAGGTGAGGGTTGGACTAGCCAGTATAATAAGGTAGGTGGGGTTTGGACTAGCCAGTATAATAAGGTAGGTGGGGGTTGGACTAGCCAGTATAATAAGGTAGGTGGGGTTTGGACTAGCCAGTATAATAAGGTAGGTGGGGTTTGGACTAGCCAGTATAATAAGGTAGGTGGGGGTTGGACTAGCCAGTATAATAAGGTAGGTGGGGGTTGGACTAGCCAGTATAATAAGGTAGGTGGGGTTTGGACTAGCCAGTATAATAAGGTAGGTGGGGTTTGGACTAGCCAGTATAATAAGGTAGGTGGGGTTTGGACTAGCCAGTATAATAAGGTAGGTGGGGGTTGGACTAGCCAGTATAATAAGGTAGGTGGGGGTTGGACTAGCCAGTATAATAAGGTAGGTGGGGGTTGTACTAGCCAGTATAATAAGGTAGGTGAGGGTTGGACTAGCCAGTATAATAAGGTAGGTGGGGTTTGGACTAGCCAGTATAATAAGGTAGGTGGGGTTTGTACTAGCCAGTATAATAAGGTAGGTGGGGTTTGGACTAGCCAGTATAATAAGGTAGGTGGGGTTTGGACTAGCCAGTATAATAAGGTAGGTGGGGTTTGGACTAGCCAGTATAATAAGGTAGGTGGGGGTTGGACTAGCCAGTATAATAAGGTAGGTGGGGGTTGGACTAGCCAGTATAATAAGGTAGGTGGGGGTTGGACTAGCCAGTATAATAAGGTAGGTGGGGTTTGGACTAGCCAGTATAATAAGGTAGGTGGGGGTTGGACTAGCCAGTATAATAAGGTAGGTGGGGGTTGGACTGGGGCAGTATAATAAGGTAGGTGGGGGTTGGACTAGCCAGTATAATAAGGTAGGTGGGGGTTGGACTAGCCAGTATAATAAGGTAGGTGGGGGTTGGACTAGCCAGTATAATAAGGTAGGTGGGGGTTGGACTAGCCAGTATAATAAGGTAGGTGGGGGTTGGACTAGCCAGTATAATAAGGTAGGTGGGGTTTGGACTAGCCAGTATAATAAGGTAGGTGGGGTTTGGACTAGCCAGTATAATAAGGTAGGTGGGGGTTGGACTAGCCGGTATAATAAGGTAGGTGGGGGTTGGACTAGCCAGTATAATAAGGTAGGTGGGGGTTGGACTAGCCGGTATAATAAGGTAGGTGGGGTTTGGACTAGCCAGTATAATAAGGTAGGTGGGGGTTGGACTAGCCAGTATAATAAGGTAGGTGGGGGTTGTACTAGCCAGTATAATAAGGTAGGTGAGGGTTGGACTAGCCAGTATAATAAGGTAGGTGGGGTTTGGACTAGCCAGTATAATAAGGTAGGTGGGGGTTGGACTAGCCAGTATAATAAGGTAGGTGGGGTTTGGACTAGCCAGTATAATAAGGTAGGTGGGGGTTGGACTAGCCAGTATAATAAGGTAGGTGGGGGTTGGACTAGCCAGTATAATAAGGTAGGTGGGGTTTGGACTAGCCAGTATAATAAGGTAGGTGGGGGTTGGACTGGGGCAGTATAATAAGGTAGGTGGGGGTTGGACTAGCCAGTATAATAAGGTAGGTGGGGTTTGGACTAGCCAGTATAATAAGGTAGGTGGGGTTTGGACTAGCCAGTATAATAAGGTAGGTGGGGTTTGGACTAGCCAGTATAATAAGGTAGGTGGGGGTTGGACTAGCCAGTATAATAAGGTAGGTGGGGTTTGGACTAGCCAGTATAATAAGGTAGGTGGGGGTTGGACTAGCCAGTATAATAAGGTAGGTGGGGGTTGGACTAGCCGGTATAATAAGGTAGGTGGGGGTTGGACTAGCCAGTATAATAAGGTAGGTGGGGGTTGGACTAGCCAGTATAATAAGGTAAGTGGGGGTTGGACTAGCCAGTATAATAAGGTAGGTGGGGGTTGGACTAGCCAGTATAATAAGGTAGGTGGGGTTTGGACTAGCCAGTATAATAAGGTAGGTGGGGGTTGGACTAGCCAGTATAATAAGGTAGGTGGGGGTTGGACTAGCCAGTATAATAAGGTAGGTGGGGTTGGACTAGCCAGTATAATAAGGTAGGTGGGGTTTGAACTAGCCAGTATAATAAGGTAGGTGAGGGTTGGACTAGCCAGTATAATAAGGTAGTGGGGGTTGGACTAGCCAGTATAATAAGGTAGGTGGGGGTTGGACTAGCCAGTATAATAAGGTAGGTGGGGTTTGGACTAGCCAGTATAATAAGGTAGGTGAGGGTTGGACTAGCCAGTATAATAAGGTAGGTGGGGTTTGGACTAGCCAGTATAATAAGGTAGGTGGGGTTTGAACTAGCCAGTATAATAAGGTAGGTGGGGTTTGGACTAGCCAGTATAATAAGGTAGGTGGAGTTTGGACTAGCCAGTATAATAAGGTAGGTGGGGGGTTGGACTAGCCAGTATAATAAGGTAGGTGGGGGTTGGACTAGCCAGTATAATAAGGTAGGTGGGGTTTGGACTAGCCAGTATAATACGGTAGGTGGGGTTTGAACTAGCCAGTATAATAAGGTAGGTGGGGTTTGGACTAGCCAGTATAATAAGGTAGGTGGAGTTTGGACTAGCCAGTATAATAAGGTAGGTGGGGGTTGGACTGGGGCAGTATAATAAGGTAGGTGGGGGTTGGACTGGGGCAGTATAATAAGGTAGGTGGGGTTTGAACTAGCCAGTATAATAAGGTAGGTGGGGTTTGGACTAGCCGGTATAATAAGGTAGGTGGGGGTTGGACTAGCCAGTATAATAAGGTAGGTGGGGGTTGGACTAGCCAGTATAATAAGGTAGGTGGGGGTTGGACTAGCCAGTATAATAAGGTAGGTGGGGTTTGGACTAGCCAGTATAATAAGGTAGGTGGGGTTTGAACTAGCCAGTATAATAAGGTAGGTGGGGTTTGAACTGATTGAATATGTTCACATGTTTATTAGTTCACATCACAGGAGGTTGGTGGCACCTTAATTGGGGAGGACAGGCTCGTGGTAATGACTGGAGTGGAATCAGTGGAGTGGTATGATGCCATTCCATTGACTCCGTTCCGTACATTATTATGAGCCGTCCCCACAGCAGCTTCCTGTGGTTCACATGTTTAGTTGAGCTTGTTTCAGCCCAGAAGCCCCATAAGAACACTAGACACATTTACAACATAATGAGAGTGGATTTATAAAGCACTACACTCACCAGCTATCAGCTGGCCCTCCAACACTGCTTCCAGCAGCATCTGGTCTTCCAACCGGGACCAACCATGCTTTGGTTCAAGGGCAAGCCAGCAGTGGGATGCAGGGTGCTATGCTGCTGGCAGTAGACTGCTGACATAATAGTTATAAAGTTGTGTTGCAGCCCTGTTTGTGTGGCAGTGGTAAGCTACATGACTTGAGTTTACATGGGCTCTGGAGACCACTGATCTTTTCAAACAGTTCTGTCCCTTTAAACGGCCATAACATCCACATTTTGACCTTCAAGAAATTGTATTTTCATTCATTGATAAAATGTGCTGGATAGAGAGCAAGAATGACTTTCCGTTAACGACACATTGCTACTAGTGATAAAGTTGCAGATGGATTCTATAAGGTTATATTCCCAGATAATACAATTCAAGACACTGAGCCACACTTTATGGAACCACTTCTTCCCATAGTAAAATGGCAATACTCTACAATACTGTCTGTATACATTGCATGGCACATCTGAAGTGAATCAATAGCAAATATCATAGTCGAGACAAGATAATATTCCAACACTTAGAACAGCTATTTCGATTTGTTAATAGGCCTATTCTTCTACGTAATACATTGTTCTTCAGCATGGTTTTCTCCAGGGTTGCCGAGGACACTATGATTGGCAGCCTGCTCTAGACCTCTATACAGAGTAGTCCTACATGGCTCTGATCTCTACCTCTCTGATTCTATCACAACAGTCATTCATTACAGCTACAAGATTTCTTCTTTACCTTCAACTTAGTCACATTTAATGTGGTGTCAGTGGTGGAGCATCACTCTCTGTTCAGCTGTTGTCTTCCAGTACGGACAAGTCTAAATGGGATCCATGGGACGTCCCAACTCTGATGTCACCCCGTTGAAGATTAGATTTAAAATGGTTACGGTAAGGTCCATTAAGGTGGCTCAGCAAGCCAGACAGTTCTCATGGCCCATGCTCACCCACTGTAAACAGTCTTACAATGATGAGTCCAATGAAGAGCAAAGAGTGGAACACAAGTCAAGAAGGAATCCACAGTTCAGGTACATGTGGTCCAGAGGTGAGTTTGACACAATAAAGATGACAGCTCTGTTTGATCAGACGTCTGAACAATCCAATGCTGTAGCCTAGCGGTCATGTGTTGGTTCACCGTTTCCCAAACTCGGTCCTGGGGACCTCAAGCAACTGATTAAAATGTTCAAAGCTTGACGATTAGTTCATTATTTTAATCAGTTGGGTCAAATGCTGGGGCAAATACCAAAACGTGCACCCCTTGGGGTTCCCAGGACCGAGTTTGGGAAACGCTGAGTTAATTCGTGTTTTTCTATGCTAGGGCCTTGAATGGTGAGACAGAATCTCATGTTCTTTTTCACAAACAAAACATTCCTCTTATGACTTGGTAATATGTTTTATTGTCACATACACTGGATAGGTGCAGTGAAATGTGTTGTTTTAACAGGGTCAGCCATAGTAGTACAGCGCCTCTGGAGCAAATCAGGGTTAAGTGCCTTGCTCAGGGGGCACAACGGCAGACTTTTTTTCACCTTGTCGGCTCAGGTATTCAAACCAGCGACCTTTCTGTTACTGACCCAATGCTCTAACAGCTACGCTATCTGCCGCCCATAAAGCTATCGGCCTACTGTGTCCACTCAGTAACGGATTTCATTTCATAAAACAATATGAAGTCTTCCATCTGTTGTTGCCAATATCAAGGTCATGCCTGGATGAGAAAGGGTCCGTAGGGGTTGGTCTTTACTAAGTGGGTTCTCTTGGAGTGGATGTGTCTCCTCCTTTCATTCATTCGTCTTTTTCTCGTTTTCTCGTTCTGTTCTTCCCAACAGCAGTAGCTCTCCTTTCCACCTCCAGAGTGACAGGTATGAAGCTGGAACGTTGTGTTACATTATCTTTACCTCTGATGGGCACCGACACCTGTGAACAAAGAACACAACTAGATTTACCAATGGCAACGTAAGCATATGGATACTGATCCCATGAAAGTATATCAGATAATTCACAAAAAGCACACACACCTTTGTACAGTATTTGACTGTTTATATGGAATTACCCGTCTCTGTGAGGAGAGAAGAGAGGTTAGCATTGGTAATGTCACTATGAATACCACTAGAGCTTCTGTACTTGTAGTAACAGAGACACACCAGTGGGTGGCAGTAGTGAGGAAAAGTCACCAATCAGTAGTAAGGTAATGACATCCTTATCTAAATGGCTCAGAGACCTCCTTTATAAACATAGTTAATCAGTGGACTGACACATACATTACTGCAACAGAACAATTAATCACTTTGCCAAAATGAGACTCAGTCATTGTGTTCTCTCTCTCTCCTTATAGCTGATTACGTGAAGTCATACATCTTGAAAGCAGAGCCTACTAGACTTGAATGTGTGCCCAATTGAGTCTCTCTCTCTCTCTCTCTCTCTCTCTCTCTCTCTCTCTCTCTCTCTCTCTCTCTCATAGCTGATAATTGCATCCTCGCTCTGTTCCATGGCGTTCTCCTGCACTACCAGGCAGCCCTAGCCGATGCTGATCCAGTTCATGTGATTCATCTAGACAGACTGACAGCCAAGCTGTGTAAACAGCCATTAGTGATTCATGACTCGGTAAATTCTCTCCCTTTATCTTCCGTCTTATTTTCTACATCTCCTTTCCATTTCTTTTCATCTCTCTCTTTTTTCTTTTCCTTCCCCCCTTCTTGTCATTTTAGCCATTCTCTTTGACTCTGCCATCTTGTTTTCTTATCTGCCTCTCTCATTCTCACACTTTCTCTCTCTCTCTCTCTGACTCACCAATTCCCAATCCCATTGGTAATAACAGTAAGCAGGTTTTATGTGAGAAGCAGTTAAAATATGTTAATTGGTGGTGGCTCGGGTGTGTGAAATTATGCTGAAAATATTTGCATAAAAAGGGACGAAATATCAATGTCTATGGTGCGGGATGTGGGGTTTTCACAGCAGGATACAGTTGTTACCTTTGATACACACCCACCCCATGCTCTGGGCTTTGGAGGAGGGGGTTGATGAGAAGTGTGTATTTATTAGCCTAAATACATTAAAGCCAAAGATACAGGAGGGTCTGGAGGAGAGGGGGCTCAGACTTCAGTGACAGAGGTTCTGTTATTCTGTGCAACAGTGTTCTTCACTCATGGTCCCGGAGAGCCAAAGGGTGTGCAGGTGTTTGGTCCAGCCCAGCACTAACACATCAGTATGGTGCTGCCCTTCAGAGACAGGTAGACACCCTGTGGTCCCCAGGAGCAGGATTGAAGAGCATTGCTCTATGACCTTACACAGACCTGAACTGCCACACATATCACTTTGTGAGAGCCTCTGTATGGCATGCTCACATGAGGAAAGTCCACAGCTCGTATTCACAAAGCATCTCAGGGTAGGAGTACTGATCTAGAATCAGGTAACCCCTCTCCAGGTAACCTTATTCATAATGACCTAAAATCACAAACTGATCTTAGATTAAGTGTTGTCCTTACTATCCAGCAGCTCATCAGCCATCAGCCCATCCTGACGGTTTCCCAGGACGAAGGCCAGGAAGGAAGTATCAGGGCGTCCATGATGCCCTGATAGCCAGGAGTAGGCCCAGCGCACGGAACACGCTCCCAGGGTGTACTTGTCTGTCTGCTCCCCACACATCCTCTTCACCTCATCACTGTCCCAGCCGTCTGTTAGATCATACAGCCCAGAATCAGGCACGTACCTGGGAGAAGGGAGGAGGGAGGGAGGAGGAGGGAGGGAGAAAGGAAGAGGAGTGAGAGAAAGGGGGAGGGAGGGAGGGAGTGAGAGAAAGGGGGAAATTACAGAAAAGAGAGAGTAAAGGAGAAATACAGAAATATGGAGGGAGAAAGAGAGAGAAAGAGACAAAGAGAGATAGAGTTAGCTTAACCCATACCATATCAACGCAGCATTCTAAATTCATCCGCTGAAGTCGCTCCTCTCCCCTCCCCCTGAAGTCTTTCCTCTCCTCTCCGCTTGTAGTCTTTCCTCCCCTCCCCCTGTAGCCTTTCCTCTCCAATGTAGACTCTCCTCTCCTCCTCCCTGTAGTCTCTCCTCCTCCCAGTGTAGTCTCTCCTCTCCTCCTCCCCCTGTAGTTTTTCCTCTCCAATGTAGACTCTTCTCTCCCCCTCCACTTGTAGTTTCTCCTCTCCCCCTCCCCTGTAGTTCTCTCCTCGCCTCCCCCTGTGTCTCTCTCTCTCCCCCTCCCGTGCAGTCTCCCCTCTCTCTCCTCCTCCTGTAGCTCCTCCTCTCCTCCTCCCCCTGTAGTCTCTCCTCTCCTCCTCCCCCTGTAGTCTCTCTTCCTCTCCCCTCTCCCCCCTGTAGTCTCTCCTCTCCCTGAAGTCTCTCCTCCTCTCCCTGTAGGTCTCTCTCTCTCCCCCTCCCCTGTAGTCTCTCCTCTCCTCCTCCTCTGTAGTCTCTCCTCTCCTCCTCCCCCTGTAGTCTCTCCTCTCCTCCTCCCCCTGTAGTCCTCTCCCTCCTCTCCCTGTAGTCTCGCCTCCTCTCCTCCTCCCCCTGTAGTCTCTCCTCTCCTCCTCCCCCAGTAGTCTCTCCTCCCCTTGTAGTCTCTCCTCTCCCCCTGTAGTCTCTCCTCTCCTCCTTCCTCTGTAGTCTCTCCTCCTCCCCTTGTAGTCTCTCCTCCTCTCCTCCTCCCCTTGTAGTCCTTTCCCTTCTCTCCCTCCCCCTTGTATTCCCCTCTCCACTCCTCCCCCCAGTTATCTCTCCCCTCCCCTTGTAAGTCTCCCTCTATCTCTCCTCTCCTCCTCCTGTAGTCTCTCCTCTCCTCCTCTCCCCATGTAGTCTCTCATCCGTCTCTCCTTCTCTTCTCCTCTCCTTCTCCTGTAGTCTCTCCTCCCCCCTGTAGTCCCTCTCATCTCCTCTCCGCTCTACCTCACACTCACCGTAAGTAGTCTCGTTCTCCCTCAGTCCCCTGTCATCTCTCTCCTCGCTCCTCTTGTCTCTCTCCTTCTCCTCTCCTGTGAGTCTCTCCTTCTCTCCCCCTTCTCTCCTCATCCTCCTCCCCCCCGTAGCTCCTTCCTCCTTCCTTGCTCTCCCTCCCCCTGCACTCCTCTCACTCACTAGTCTCTTCTCACTTCCCTTACCTAGTCCCCAGTTTTCTCCTCCTTCCTGTGCTCTCCCCCTGTCTCTCATGCCTCTCCCTGAGTCTCTCCCACTTTCTTGTAGTCTCTCCTCTCTCCTCCCTGTAGCTTTTCCTCTTCTCCTCGCTACTCCCGTACTCTCCTTCCGCCCCGCTATCTCCTCTTCCTCCTGAGTCCTCTCCCTATCCTCTGTCTCTCTCGCTCCCTTCCTCTCTAAGTCTCCTATCTGCCTCTAGATTGCCTCTCATGTACCTTCCTCTCCTAGTCTCTCCCGCTCCTCTCCCTTAGTCGCTCCATCCCTGCCCCTTTTCCTCTCCCGCACTGTTAGTCCCTCCCCTCCCAGTCCTCCTCCCTGTCCCTCACTCTCTCCCCATATTCTCATCCTCCCCCCTAGTCTTCTCCTCTCCTCTAGTAGTCTTCTCGCTCCTCTCCCCCCCTCAGTCTCTCTCTCCTCCTACTCCTTAGTCTCTTCTCCCTCTCCCCTCGACCCTCTTCTCTCTCTCCCCCTCTCTCCCCAACTTCTCCTCCCTGCTGCGCTCACCTCACTACCTGCCCCTGTCAGATCTCCCTCATTCCTCGCTCCCCCCGTTAAGTCTCTCTCCTCTCCTATCCCTGTAGTTCTCCTCCTCCCTACACTCGCCGTAGGGTCTCTTCCTCCCCCCCCCCTGTAGTCATCTTCTTCTCCCCTCGTCTCCTCTCGTAACCCCTCTCTCAGCACACCTGTAGTGTCTCCTGCTCTCCTCTTCCCCCTGTCGTCTCCATCTTCTCGATCCTCTGCGTCTCTTCTCCTCTCCCCTCGTAGTCCCTCCCTCTCCTCCTTCCCTATGTAGTCTCCCTGCCTCCTCTCCTCGTTCTTCCTTTCTCCTCCCGTCTCTCCTCTCTCCCTTCATCTCCATCTCCTCTCTCCCACTGTCAGTCTCTCTCCTCCTCCTTTCCTCTCTCCTTCCCGTCCTCTCTCCTCTCTCCCGTATCTCTTGCCTCTCCCTTAGTCTCTCTCTCGCTCTCCTGCTATCCTCTCTCCCTCTCCTCTCTCCATGTCCAGCCTCTCTCCCTCCCCCCCTGTCTCTCCTCAGTCTCTCTCTCCTCCTTCACTCGTCTCAGTTCCCTCTCCTCCTCCCCTTAGTCTCTCTCCTCTCCTCCTTCGCAAGTCTTCCATCCGTCTCCTCCCTAGTCGTCTCTCCTTCTTCCCCTGTCTCCCCTCTTCCACACGCCCTAAGTCTCTCCTCTCCTCTCACTGCTGAATCTCTCTCTCCTCTCCCTGTAGTCCTCTCTTCTCTCTCCTCCTTATCTTCCTCTTCGCTCTCCCAGTCCTCTCCTCCTCATCACACCCTGTAGTCTCAAATAAATCACCTCTCTTCCCTCTCCTTCCCCCGTAGTCTCTCTCTCTCCTCCGCCCCATCGTGCTCTTCTCTCCTCGGCAGTTCTCCTCGTCCCTGTATCCTCTCCTCTCCTCGTCCCCTCTTCCTCCCCCTGGTCTCTCCTCTCTCCTGTCTCTCCTCCTCCCTGTACTCCCCTTCCTCTCTCCCCATGTCTCTCCTCTCTCCCTTCTCTCTCTTCTTCTTCTTCCCCTTAGGTCTCTCCTCTTCTCCCCCCCCTACGTCTCTCCTCTCCTCCTCTCCTGTTCTCTTCTCTCCTCCTCCCCTGTCTCTCTCTTTCCTATCTCTCTCCCACTGTATCTCTCTCTCTCCTCTCTCCCCTCCTTCTCTTCTCCTCTCTACGTCCTCTCCTCTCCTGTGCCGCACCTGTGCTCCTCCTCCATCCTCCTTGCCCCCCCTAGTCTCCCTCTCCTCCTTCCCGTATCTCCTCCTTCTCCGTAGTCTCGTCCTCCTCTCCACAATCCCCGTAGTCCTCTCCTCTCCCCCTGTCCTCTTTGTAGTCTCCTCTCCCGTGTATTTCCTCTCCCCTTGATATCTCGTCCTCTCCTTGCATCCTCCGCTCCCTGTTCTCTCCCTCTCCCCTCTACATCCTTTCCATGTTAGTCTCTCTCCTCCCCTCTGTAGTCTTTCCTCATTCTCCTCCCCCTGTCTCTACTTCTCCCCCCGTACTCTTCTCCTCCTCCCACTCTAGTCCTTCCTCTTACCTCTCCCCTGAGGTCCTTCTCCTCTTCCGTAGTCTCTCCTCTCTTGCTGTATTCTCTGCCTCTCCCTCTCTCCCAATCCTCTCCTCTTGTCCCTCCACCATCCTCTCTCCTCCTCTCCCTCTCTACCTTTCTCGTAAAAAATGAAAGTCCTATCTGCTCCCGCCTCCCGCAAGTTCTCGTTTGTGCAGTCTCTGTCCTCTCCCTCCTCCCCTGTGTTTTCTCCCTTGCTCCAAAAACTCTGTCTCTTCTTCTCTCCCCTCTCCCTCTGCATCTCCGCTCTCTCCTCCTACCTCGTATAGTCCTCGCCCTCCTCTCCTGTATCTCTCCTCCTCTACTGTAGTCTCTTCTTCCCTCCTCCTCCCTCTGTTCTCTTCTCTAGTCTCTCCACCCTCCTTAGTTCTCCTCCCCTTCTCATGTGCTCTCGCTCTCCTCCTCCTCCTGTAGTCTCTCCTCCTCTCCTCCCCCATAGTTTCTCATCCTCTCCTCCCCTAGTCTCCCTCTCCTTCTACCCCTGTAGTCCTTCCTCTCCCCCTCCCCTACATCTCTCCTCTCCTCCTACTCCTGTAGTCTCTTCTCTCCTCTCCCCCTGTAGTCTCTCTTCCTCTCTCCTCCCCCCTTAGTCTCTCTCTCCTTCTCCCCCTGTAGTCTCTCCTCTCCTCCTCCCCCTGTAGTCTCTCCTCTCCTCCTCCACCCTCCCTCTCCGTAGTCTCTCCTGTCATCCTATCCCTGTAGTCTCTCCTCCCTCCCCCCCGTAGTCCCTCCTCTCCTCCTCCCCCTGTCGTCTCTCCCTCTCCACCTTCCCTTGTAGTCCTCTCCTCCTCCCCTGTAGTATCTCTCCGCTCCTCCTCCCCTGTAGTCTCTCCTTCTCTCCTGCAGTCTCTGCCTCTCCCCCTGTAGTCTCTCCTCTCCTCCTTCCCCCTGTAGTCTCTCCTCCTCCCCCTGTAGTCCTCCTTCCCATCTTCTCCCCTCCCCCTGTACTCTCCTTCTCCCCCTGTAGTCTCTCATCTCCTCCTCCCCTGTAGTCTCTCCCTACCTCCTCCCCCTGTAGTCCTCTCCTCCTCCCCGGTAGTCTCTCCTCCTCTCCTCCGCCCCTGTATCTCTCTTGTCCTCTCCTGTAGTCTCTCCTCTCCCCCTGTAGTCTCCTCCTCTCCTCCTCTCCCTGTAGTCTCTCCTCCGCCCCTGTAGTCTCTCCTCCTCTCACTGTAGTCTCTCTCCTCCTCCCCTGTAGTCTCTCCTCTCCTCCCCCATAGTTTCTCATCCTCTCCTCCCCCTAGTCTCTCCTCTCCTTCTTACACCCTGTAGGTCTCTTCCTCCCCCTCCCCTACAGTCTCTCCTCTCCTCCTACTCCTGTAGTCTCTCTCTCCTCTCCCCCTTAGTCTCTCTTCCCCTCTCCTCCCCTGTATTCCCCTCTCCCCTTCCTCTCCTTCTCCCCCTGTAGTCTCTCTCTCCTCCTCTCCCCCTGTTAGTCTCTCCTCTCCTCTCCCCCTCTCCTCCTCCCCCCCCCGTAGTCTCTCTCTCCTCCTTCCACTGTAGTCTCTCTCCTCCCCCCGTATCTCTCCTCTTCTCACTCCGCCCTAGTCTCTCCTCTCCACCTTCCCTTGTAGTCTCTCCTCCTCCCCCTGTAGTATTTCCTCTCCTCCTTCCGTAGTTCCTCTCCTTCTCTCTCCTGCAGTCTCTCCTCTCCCTGTAGTCTCTCCTCTCTCCTTCCCTTGTAGTCTCTCCTCCTCCCCTGTAGTCTTTCCTCTTCTCCTCCCCCTGTACTCTCCTTCTCCCCCTGTAGTCTCTCATCTCCTCCTCCCACTGTCGTCTCTCCCTACCTCCTCCCCCTGTAGTCTCTCCTCCTTCCCCGGTAGTCTCTCCTCCTCCTCCGCCCCTGTATCGTCTCTTGTCCTCTCCTGTAGTCTCTCCTCTCCCCCTGTAGGTTCTCTCCTCTCCTCCTCTCCCTGTAGTCCTCTCCTCCGCCCCTGTAGTCTCTCCTCCTCTCACTGTATCCTCTCCTCCTCCCTGTATCTCTCCTCCTCTCCTCCCCCATAGTTTCTCATCCCTCTCCTCCCCCTAGTCTCTCCTCTCCTTCTACCCCTGTAGGTCTCTCCTCTCCCCCTCCCCTACAGTCTCTCCTCTCCTCCTACTCCTGTAGTCTCTCTCTCCTCTCCCCCTGTAGTCCTCTCTTCTCCTCTTCCTCCCCCTGTAGTCTCTTCTCTCTCCTTCTCCCCCTGTAGTCTCTTCCTCTCCTCCCTCCCCCTCCGTAGTCTCTCACTCTCCTCCTCCCCCCGCCCGTAGTCTCTCCTCCTCTCCTCCGCCCCTGTAGTCTCTTGTCCCTTCCCTGTAGTCTCTCCTCTCCCCCTGTAGTCTCTCCTCTCCTCCTTCTCCCTGTAGTCCTCTCCTCCGCCCCTGTAGTCTCTCCCTCCTCTCACTTTAGTCTCTCCTCCTCCTCCCGTTTAGTCCTCTCCTCCTCTCCTCCCCCATAGTTTCTCATCCTCTCCTCCCCCTAGTCTCTCTCTCCTTCTACTACCCCTGTAGGTCTCTCCTCTCCCCTCCCTACAGTCTCTCCTCTCCTCCTATCCTGTAGTCTCTTCTCTCCTCTCCCCCTGTAGTCTCTCTTCTCTCTCCTCTCCCCTGTAGTCTCTCCTCTCCTCTCTCCCTGTAGTCTCTCCTCTCCTCCTCCCCCTGTAGTCTCTCTCCTCCACTCCTCCCCCCCCCGTAGTCTCTCCTCTCCTCCTTCCACTGTAGTCTCTCCTCTCCCCCCGTAGTTCTCTCCTCTCCTCCTCCCCTGTAGTCTCTCTCCTCTCCACCTTCCCTTGTGTCTCTCCTCCTCCCCCTGTAGTATTTCCTCTCCTCCTTCCCCTGTAGTCTTCCTCTCTCTCCCTGCAGTCCTCTCCCTCCCCGTAGTCTTCCTCTCCTCTTCCCTGTAGTCTCTCTCTCCTCCCCCCTGTAGTCTTTCCTCTTCTCCTCCCCTGTACTCCTCCTTCTCCCCCTGTAGTCTCTCATCTCCTCCTCCCACTGTAGTCTCTCCCTACCTCCTCCCCCTGTAGTCTCTCCTCCTTCCTATCCCGCGTAGTCTCGTTCCTCCTCTCCTCCGCCCCTGTAGTCTCTTGTCCTCTCCCTGTAGTCTCTCCTCCTCTCCCTGTAGTCTCTCCTCCCCCATAGTCTCTCCTCTCCTCCTCCCCCTGTAGTCTTTCCTCTCCAATGTAGACTCTTCTCTCCCCCTCCACTTGTAGTCTCTCCTCTCCCCCTCCCCTGTAGTCTCTCCTCGCCTCCCCCTGTAGTCTCTCCTCTCCCCCTCCCCTGCAGTCTCCCCTCTCCTCCTCCTCCTGTAGTCTCTCCTCTCCTCCTCCCCCTGTAGTCTCTCCTCTCCTCCTCCCCCTGTAGTCTCTCTTCCTCTCCTCCTCCCCCTGTAGTCTCTCCTCTCCCTGAAGTCTCTCCTCCTCTCCCTGTAGGTCTCTCCTCTCCCCCTCCCCTGTAGTCTCTCCTCTCCTCCTCCTCCTGTAGTCTCTCCTCTCCTCCTCCCCCTGTAGTCTCTCCTCTCCTCCTCCCCCTGTAGTCCTTCCTCCTCTCCCTGTAGTCTCGCCTCCTCTCCTCCTCCCCCTGTAGTCTCTCCTCTCCTCCTCCCCCAGTAGTCTCTCCTCCCCCTGTAGTCTCTCCTCCTTCCCCGGTAGTCTCTCCTCCTCTCCTCCGCCCCTGTAGTCTCTTGTCCTCTCCCTGTAGTCTCTCCTCTCCCCCTGTAGTCTCTCCTCTCCTCCTCTCCCTGTAGTCTCTCCTCCGCCCCTGTAGTCTCTCCTCCTCTCACTGTAGTCTCTCCTCCTCCCCTGTAGTCTCTCCTCCTCTCCTCCCCCATAGTTTCTCATCCTCTCCTCCCCCTAGTCTCTCCTCTCCTTCTACCCCTGTAGGTCTCTCCTCTCCCCCTCCCCTACAGTCTCTCCTCTCCTCCTACTCCTGTAGTCTCTTCTCTCCTCTCCCCCTGTAGTCTCTCTTCCTCTCTCCTCCCCCTGTAGTCTCTCCTCTCCTTCTCCCCCTGTAGTCTCTCCTCTCCTCCTCCCCCTGTAGTCTCTCCTCTCCTCCTCCCCCCCGTAGTCTCTCCTCTCCTCCTTCCACTGTAGTCTCTCCTCCTCCCCCCGTAGTCTCTCCTCTCCTCCTCCCCCTGTAGTCTCTCCTCTCCACCTTCCCTTGTAGTCTCTCCTCCTCCCCCTGTAGTATTTCCTCTCCTCCTTCCCCTGTAGTCTCTCCTTCTCTCCCTGCAGTCTCTCCTCTCCCCTGTAGTCTCTCCTCTCCTCCTTCCCTTGTAGTCTCTCCTCCTCCCCCTGTAGTCTTTCCTCTTCTCCTCCCCCTGTACTCTCCTTCTCCCCCTGTAGTCTCTCATCTCCTCCTCCCACTGTAGTCTCTCCCTACCTCCTCCCCCTGTAGTCTCTCCTCCTTCCCCGGTAGTCTCTCCTCCTCTCCTCCGCCCCTGTAGTCTCTTGTCCTCTCCCTGTAGTCTCTCCTCCTCTCCCTGTAGTCTCTCCTCCCCCATAGTCTCTCCTCTCCTTCTACCCCTGTAGGTCTCTCCTCTCCTCCTCCCCCTGTAGTCTCTCCTCTCCTCCTCCCCCTGTAGTCTCTCCTCCTTCCCCTGTAGTCTCTCCTCCTCTCCTCCTTCCCCTGTAGACTCTCTTCTCCTCTTCTCCCCCTGTAGTCTCTCCTCTCCTCCCCCTGTAGCCTCTCCTCCTCCCCCTGTAGTCTCTCCTACTCTCCTCCTTCCCCTGTAGTCTCTCCTCCTCCCCCTGTAGTCTCTCCTCTCCTCCTCCCCCTGTAGTTTCTCCTCTCCCCCTGTAGTCTCTCCTCTCCTCCTTCCACTGTAGTCTTTCCTCCTTCCACTGTAGTCTCTCCTCCTTCCCCTGTAGTCTCTCCTCCTCTCCTCCTCCCCCTATAGTCTCTCCTCTCCTCTCCTCCCCCTGTAGTCTCTCCTCTCCCCCTGTAGTCTCTCCTCTCCTCTCCTCCCCATGTAGTCTCTCCTCTCCCCCAGTAGTCTCTCCTCTCCCCCAGTAGTCTCTCCTCTTCTCCTCCCCCTGTAGTCTCTCTTCTCTCCTCCCCCCCCTGTAGTCTCTCTTCTCTCCTCCCCCCACCTGTAGTCTCTCTTCTCTCCTCCTCCCCCTGTAGTCTCTCCTTTCCTATTCCCGCTGTAGTCTTTCTCTTCCTCCCCCTGTAGTCTCTCCTCCTTCCCCGGTAGTCTCTCCTCCTCTCCTCCGCCCCTGTAGTCTCTTGTCCTCTCCCTGTAGTCTCTCCTCTCCCCCTGTAGTCTCTCCTCTCCTCCTCTCCCTGTAGTCTCTCCTCCGCCCCTGTAGTCTCTCCTCCTCTCACTGTAGTCTCTCCTCCTCCCCTGTAGTCTCTCCTCCTCTCCTCCCCCATAGTTTCTCATCCTCTCCTCCCCCTAGTCTCTCCTCTCCTTCTACCCCTGTATGTCTCTCCTCTCCCCCTCCCCTACAGTCTCTCCTCTCCTCCTACTCCTGTAGTCTCTTCTCTCCTCTCCCCCTGTAGTCTCTCTTCCTCTCTCCTCCCCCTGTAGTCTCTCCTCTCCTTCTCCCCCTGTAGTCTCTCCTCTCCTCCTCCCCCTGTAGTCTCTCCTCTCCTCCTCCCCCCCCCGTAGTCTCTCCTCTCCTCCTTCCACTGTAGTCTCTCCTCCTCCCCCCGTAGTCTCTCCTCTCCTCCTCCCCCTGTAGTCTCTCCTCTCCACCTTCCCTTGTAGTCTCTCCTCCTCCCCCTGTAGTATTTCCTCTCCTCCTTCCCCTGTAGTCTCTCCTTCTCTCCCTGCAGTCTCTCCTCTCCCCTGTAGTCTCTCCTCTCCTCCTTCCCTTGTAGTCTCTCCTCCTCCCCCTGTAGTCTTTCCTCTTCTCCTCCCCCTGTACTCTCCTTCTCCCCCTGTAGTCTCTCATCTCCTCCTCCCACTGTAGTCTCTCCCTACCTCCTCCCCCTGTAGTCTCTCCTCCTTCCCCGGTAGTCTCTCCTCCTCTCCTCCGCCCCTGTAGTCTCTTGTCCTCTCCCTGTAGTCTCTCCTCCTCTCCCTGTAGTCTCTCCTCCCCCATAGTCTCTCCTCTCCTTCTACCCCTGTAGGTCTCTCCTCTCCTCCTCCTCCTGTAGTCTCTCCTCTCCTCCTCCCCCTGTAGTCTCTCCTCTCCCCCAGTAGTCTCTCCTCTCCCCCAGTAGTCTCTCCTCTCCCCCAGTAGTCTCTCCTCCTCCCCCTGTAGACTCTCTTCTCCTCTTCTCCCCCTGTAGTCTCTCCTCTCCTCCCCCTGTAGCCTCTCCTCCTCCCCCTGTAGTCTCTCCTACTCTCCTCCTTCCCCTGTAGTCTCTCCGCCTCCCCCTGTAGTCTCTCCTCTCCTCCTCCCCCTGTAGTTTCTCCTCTCCCCCTGTAGTCTCTCCTCTCCTCCTTCCACTGTAGTCTTTCCTCCTTCCACTGTAGTCTCTCCTCCTTCCCCTGTAGTCTCTCCTCCTCTCCTCCTCCCCCTATAGTCTCTCTTCTCCTCTCCTCCCCCTGTAGTCTCTCCTCTCCCCCTGTAGTCTCTCTTCTCCTCTCCTCCCCATGTAGTCTCTCCTCTCCCCCAGTAGTCTCTCCTCTCCCCCAGTAGTCTCTCCTCTTCTCCTCCCCCTGTAGTCTCTCTTCTCTCCTCCCCCCCTGTAGTCTCTCTTCTCTCCTCCCCCCACCTGTAGTCTCTCTTCTCTCCTCCTCCCCCTGTAGTCTCTCCTTTCCTATTCCCGCTGTAGTCTCTCTCTGCCTCCACCTGTAGTCTCTCCTCCTCCTCCTGTAGTCTCTCCTCCCCTCCTCCCCCTGTAGTCTCTCCTCCCCTCGTAGTCTCTCCTCCTCCCCCTGTAATCTCTCGTCCCCTCCTCCCCTCCTCCCCCTTTAGTCTCTCCTCCTCCCCCTGTAATCTCTCGTCCCCTCCCCTCTTCCCCTCTGTAGTCTCTCCTGTCCCCCACCCCTGTAATCTCTCCTGCCCCCTCCCCCTGTAATCTCTCCTCTCCTCCGTTCACTGTCTGATTGATTCCCTCTCGTGACCACTGCAGCTCCTCATGGACACAAACAGTACACACACCCACTCCAGCCAGAGACACTGGGGCTGTCTTCAATTCAATTCACTTGTTCAGAGCATGTGACAATAACACAGAGATGCAACACAGAGATGTCAGTGCAGGCTGTGGTAGCAGATCAATAAGAGTAATGTCAGAGTCCCACACAGTCACAGCAGCAGAGTCGTGGAAGGGTACATTGCTGTCAGAGGCTAAGCTAAAGAGACAGAGAGAGAGATAAATAGATAGATTTAAGAGACACACAATCTCAGGAAATGAAAGAGCAGCCCTCTCTTTCTCTCCATTCCTCTCTCTCTTTCTCTCCATTCCTCTCTCTCTCTTTCTCTCTAGCCCTCTCTCTCTCTTTCTCTCCAGCCCTCTCTCTCTCTCTCTTTCTCTCCAGCCCTCTCTCTCTCTTTCTCTCCAGCCCTCTCTCTCTCTTTCTCTCCAGCCCTCTCTCTCTCTCCAGCCCTCTCTTTCTCTCCAGCCCTTTCTCTCTCTCCAGCCCTCTCTCTCCATTCCTCTCTCTCTCTTTCTCTCCAGCCCTCTCTCTCTCTTTCTCTCCAGCCCTCTCTCTCCATCCCTCTCTCTCTCTTTCTCTCCAGCCCTCTCTCTCTCTTTCTCTCCAGCCCTCTCTCTCTCTCTTTCTCTCCAGCCCTCTCTCTCCAGCCCTCTCTCTCCAGCCCTCTCTCTCTCTCTTTCTCTCCAGCCCTCTCTCTCCATCCCTCTCTCTCTCTTTCTCTCCAGCCCTCTCTCTCCAGCCCTCTCTCTCCAGCCCTCTCTCTCTCTCTTTCTCTCCAGCCCTCTCTCTCCATCCCTCTCTCTCTCTTTCTCTCCAGCCCTCTCTCTCCAGCCCTCTCTCTCTCTTTCTCTCCAGCCCTCTCTCTCCAGCCCTCTCTCTCTCTTTCTCTCCAGCCCTCTCTCCAGCCCTCTCTCTCTCTCTTTCTCTCCAGCCCTCTCTCTCCATCCCTCTCTCTCTCTTTCTCTCCAGCCCTCTCTCTCTCTTTCTCTCCAGCCCTCTCTCTCCAGCCCTTTCTCTCTCTCCAGCCCTCTCTCTCCATTCCTCTCTCTCTCTTTCTCTCCAGCCCTCTCTCTCTCTCTTTCTCTCCAGCCCTCTCTCTCCATCCCTCTCTCTCTCTTTCTCTCCAGCCCTCTCTCTCCAGCCCTCTCTCTCTCTCTTTCTCTCCAGCCCTCTCTCTCCATTCCTCTCTCTCTCTCTTTCTCTCACAGAATCTCAGGAAATGACAGAGTATCACAGAAGCAATATTTGTGACCTGTTGCCACAAGAAAAGGGAACCGGTAAAGAAAAAACACCATTGTAAATACAACCCATATTTAATTTTATTTATTTTCCCCTTTGTACTTAACTATTTTCACATTGCTACAACACTGTATATAGACATAACATGATATTTGAAATGTGTCTATTCCTTTCAAACTTTCGTGAGTGTAATATTTTTCACTGTTCATTTATTGTTTATTTCACTCTTGTTTTGTTATCTATTTCACCTGCTTTGGCAATGTTAACATATGTTCCCCAATAAAGCCCTTTGAATTGAAATGAATTCAATTGAAAAGGGCGGAGAGGAACTGGAGAAAGTGAGAAAGAGAGACACTCCCCACTGTGTTTCTGTTCTCTCCTAACATGTGGTTTCCTGTTAGTCTGGAGTTAAACAGGACATGTGGTTTCCTGTTAGTCTGGAGTTAAACAGGACATGTGGTTTCCTGTTCCTCTGGAGTTAAACAGGACATGTGGTTTCCTGTTCCTCTGGAGTTAAACAGGACATGTGGTTTCCTGTTAGTCTGGAGTTAAACAGGACATGTGGTTTCCTGTTCCTCTGGAGTTAAACAGGACATGTGGTTTCCTGTTCCTCTGGAGTTAAACAGGACATGTGGTTTCCTGTTCCTCTGGAGTTAAACAGGACATGTGGTTTCCTGTTAGTCTGGAGTTAAACAGGACATGTGGTTTCCTGTTAGTCTGGAGTTAAACAGGACATGTGGTTTCCTGTTAGTCTGGAGTTAAACAGGACATGTGGTTTCCTGTTAGTCTGGAGTTAAACAGGACATGTGGTTTCCTGTTAGTCTGGAGTTAAACAGGACATGTGGTTTCCTGTTAGTCTGGAGTTAAACAGGACATGTGGTTTCCTGTTAGTCTGGAGTTAAACAGGACATGTGGTTTCCTGTTCATCTGGAGTTAAACAGGACATGTGGTTTCCTGTTCCTCTGGAGTTAAACAGGACATGTGGTTTCCTGTTAGTCTGGAGTTAAACAGGACATGTGGTTTCCTGTTCATCTGGAGTTAAACAGGACATGTGGTTTCCTGTTCCTCTGGAGTTAAACAGGACATGTGGTTTCCTGTTCCTCTGAAGTTAAACAGGACGTTAGCGCTGCATCAGACTCCGGCAGTGATGATCCACATTGCTAATCACTGTTCTCTGTTCTGAGTTCCTCTCATTTTCAACGAAGATCTTATTAATAGGTGCTGTGTGTGAGAGAGCGTTGGATTGGATGCTCTGCATTTGACTACGGTCCTCTCACTTCCAGACCTTTTCATGAATAACACAATACAGTCCTGAGGTGGTCTTATAGCTTGGATCCAGACTGAGAGGAGGGCAGTCATTCTAACTCTGCACTCATCATAAATAATACAACATATTTACCCGTTCACTTCCTCTTGCAGTGAGCCAGGGAGATGCAGAGTGAGGAGAGAGCATGAGATCCTACAGATGTCGGATCTTAATTTGATCACTTTTGTGATCAATTTTCCTGCACCACAGGAAATGCAGATGAGCCTCGTGATTTACAAAAGTCCCTGAAAATCCACACGAACACACGTTTATATTAACAGTATGGCACTTTTCATGTAGCCTACTTTTGGCCAGCTAATAGCCTAACCAGCAAACAGGCAACATCAAATGTTCAAATCCTGTTGTTGCAGAATTATTTTACTGTGACAATACAGGTTAAGATCCTACATCTGTAATGAACAAGAAGCCTAAAGTTTAAGTCTCCAGCAAACATTGAATAGGTCAATTAATGAGCCACTGACGCCACCATGGGGCACTCTGTTCACAACGTTGACATCAGCAAACCTCTCGCCCACACATTGCCATACACGTGGTCTGCGGTTGTGAGGCCGTTTGGACGTACTGCCAAATTTTCTAAACCGATTTTGGATGCGGCTTGTGTGAGGGATGGTGGGGTGGGGGAGGGATGATTGGTTCAGGGCTCCATTCGCACTCAGAGCTCTCTCTATGAACAAAGATATAAACGCAACATGCAACAATTTAATAGATTTGACTGAGTTACAGTTTATATAATGAAATCAGTCAATTGAAATAAATTCATTAGGCCCTAATCAATGAAAAATGGGCATCAGGATCTCGTTGTGGTATTTCTGTGCATTCAAATTGCCATTGATAAAATTAAATTGTGCTTGTTGTCCATATTTAATTCTTGCCTGCCCATACCATAACCCCACCGCCACCATGGGGCACTCTGTTCACAACGTTGACATCAGCAAACCTCTCGCCCACACAACGTCATACACATGGTCTGCGGTTGTGAGGCTGGTTGGACGTATTGCCAAATTCTCTAAAACGATGTTGGAGGCGGCTTATGGTAGAGAAATGAACATTCAATTATCTGGAAACTGCTCTGATGAACATTCCTGCAGTCAGCATGCCAATTGCATGCTCACTCAAAACATCTATGACATTGTGTTGTGTGACAAAACTGCACATTTTAGAGTAGCCTTTTATTCTCCCCAGCACAAGGCGCACCTGTGTAATGACCATGCTGTTTAATCAGCTTCTTGATATGCCACACCTGTCAGGTGGATGGATTATCTTGACAAAGGAGAAATGTAAACAAATGTAAACAAATTTGTGCTCAGCATTTGAGAGAAATAAGCTTTTGTGCGTATGGAACATTTTGGGGATCTTTTATTTCAACTCATGAAACATGTGACCAACACTTTACATGTTGTGTTTATATTTTTGTTCAGTGTATACATCCTTCTCTATCTCTAGATCTTCACCTCTCCCTCCTCTCTACTCCCTGCCTCTCTCTTTCCTTGTCTTTTCTTCCTTTCTCCCCATCTTTCTCTCTTGTCATCCTCTCTCTTTCTCTCCCCCTCTCATGTGTTGCCAGCATCGAATGTGGATTTAGTGTTCGTCTGCCGATCTTTCTGCATATCCCAGCTCTCCCTGTTCACCGTATAATATATACCCTTGCCTCTGCTTTGAGGTTAGATAGCAAGAGAACAAGCCATTACCACATATTGCATACTATGTTTTCAGGTCGTTTCTGAAGATTCTCTAACCTTCTCTCGTTGAAAGTTACGAGTCTGTCCTTGTTCTCTCTCTTTCTCCTAACTCCCCTTCCATCTTTTTATTACCTATTTCTGTCTCTCTCTCTATCTCTCTTCTCCTCCTCCCAGCTGATAGCTGTAGAGGCCTGGGGAGGGGAGGAGTCAGAGTCTGGACCTTTCAGTCCTCGTCTCCATCCTCCCTCCAACTGTTGCTGCTTCTCCTCAACACAGACAGACAGTTCCTTAATCACAACTAATTACAGTCCCAGTTCTCCGCCCTTTCACTCCACGGCTGCTTAATGTCTTGATTGAGGCTGGCTGGTTGGATGTGATTGAGGCTGGCTGGCTGATTATGATTGAGGCTGACTGGCTGGTTGTGATTGAGGCTGGCTGGTTGGTTGTGATTGAGGCTGGCTGGTTGGTTGTGATTGAGGCTGGCTGGTTGGTTGTGATTGAGGCTGGCTGGTTGGTTGTGATTGAGGCTGGCTGGCTGGTTGTGATTGAGGATGGCTGGCTGGTTGGTTGTGATTGAGGCTGGCTGGCTGGTTGGTTGTGTTTGAAGCTGGCTGGCTGGCTGGTTGTGATTGAGGCTGGCTGGCTGGTTGTGATTGAGGCTGGCTGGCTGGTTGGTTGTGATTGAGGCTGGCTGGCTGGTTGGTTGTGATTGAGGCTGGCTGGCTGGTTGGTTGGTTGTGATTGAGGCTGGCTGGTTGGTTGTGATTGAGGCTGGCTGGTTGGTTGTGATTGAGGCTGGTTGGTTGTGATTGAGGCTGGCTGGCTGGTTGTGATTGAGGCTGGCTGGCTGGTTGTGATTGAGGATGGCTGGCTGGTTGGTTGTGATTGAGGCTGGCTGGTTGGTTGTGATTGAGGCTGGTTGGTTGTGATTGAGGCTGGCTGGTTGGTTGTGATTGAGGCTGGCTGGTTGGTTGTGATTGAGGCTGGCTGGTTGGTTGTGATTGAGGCTGGCTGGCTGGTTGTGATTGAGGCTGGCTGGTTGGATGTGATTGAGGCTGGCTGGTTGGTTGTGATTGAGGCTGGCTGGTTGTGATTGAAGCTGGCTGGTTGTGATTGAGGCAGGCTGGTTGGTTGTGATTGAGGCTGGCTGGTTGGATGTGATTGAGGCTGGCTGGTTGGTTGTGATTGAGGCTGGCTGGCTGGTTGTGATTGAGGCTGGCTGGCTGGTTGTGATTGAGGATGGCTGGCTGGTTGGTTGTGATTGAGGCTGGCTGGTTGGTTGTGATTGAGGCTGGCTGGTTGGTTGTGATTGAGGCTGGTTGGTTGTGATTGAGGCTGGCTGGCTGGTTGTGATTGAGGCTGGCTGGCTGGTTGTGATTGAGGATGGCTGGCTGGTTGGTTGTGATTGAGGCTGGCTGGTTGGTTGTGATTGAGGCTGGTTGGTTGTGATTGAGGCTGGCTGGTTGGTTGTGATTGAGGCTGGCTGGTTGGTTGTGATTGAGGCTGGCTGGTTGGTTGTGATTGAGGCTGGCTGGCTGGTTGTGATTGAGGCTGGCTGGTTGGATGTGATTGAGGCTGGCTGGTTGGTTGTGATTGAGGCTGGCTGGTTGTGATTGAAGCTGGCTGGTTGTGATTGAGGCAGGCTGGTTGGTTGTGATTGAGGCTGGCTGGTTGGATGTGATTGAGGCTGGCTGGTTGGTTGTGATTGAGGCTGGCTGGCTGGTTGTGATTGAGGCTGGCTGGCTGGTTGTGATTGAGGATGGCTGGCTGGTTGGTTGTGATTGAGGCTGGCTGGTTGGTTGTGATTGAGGCTGGCTGGTTGGTTGTGATTGAGGCTGGTTGGTTGTGATTGAAGCTGGCTGGTTGGATGTGATTGAGGCTGGCTGGTTGGTTGTGATTGAGGCTGGCTGGTTGGTTGTGATTGAGGCTGGTTGGTTGTGATTGAGGCTGGCTGGCTGGTTGTGATTGAGGCTGGCTGGCTGGTTGTGATTGAGGATGGCTGGCTGGTTGGTTGTGATTGAGGCTGGCTGGTTGGTTGTGATTGAGGCTGGTTGGTTGTGATTGAGGCTGGCTGGTTGGTTGTGATTGAGGCTGGCTGGTTGGTTGTGATTGAGGCTGGCTGGCTGGTTGTGATTGAGGCTGGCTGGTTGGATGTGATTGAGGCTGGCTGGTTGGTTGTGATTGAGGCTGGCTGGTTGTGATTGAGGCTGGCTGGTTGTGATTGAGGCTGGCTGGTTGTGATTGAGGCTGGCTGGTTGGATGTGATTGAGGCTGGCTGGTTGGTTGTGATTGAGGCTGGCTGGCTGGTTGTGATTGAGGCTGGCTGGCTGGTTGTGATTGAGGATGGCTGGCTGGTTGTGATTGAGGCTGGCTGGCTGGTTGGTTGTGATTGAGGCTGGCTGGCTGGTTGGTTGTGATTGAGGCTGGCTGGCTGGTTGGTTGGTTGTGATTGAGGCTGGCTGGTTGGTTGTGATTGAGGCTGGCTGGTTGGTTGTGATTGAGGCTGGTTGGTTGTGATTGAGGCTGGCTGGTTGGTTGTGATTGAGGCTGGCTGGTTGGTTGTGATTGAGGCTGGCTGGTTGGTTGTGATTGAGGCTGGCTGGCTGGTTGTGATTGAGGCTGGCTGGTTGGATGTGATTGAGGCTGGCTGGTTGGTTGTGATTGAGGCTGGCTGGTTGTGATTGAAGCTGGCTGGTTGTGATTGAGGCTGGCTGGTTGGTTGTGATTGAGGCTAGCTGGTTGGATGTGATTGAGGCTGGCTGGTTGGTTGTGATTGAGGCTGGCTGGCTGGTTGTGATTGAGGCTGGCTGGCTGGTTGTGATTGAGGCTGGCTGGTTGGTTGTGATTGAGGCTGGCTGGTTGGTTGTGATTGAGGCTGGCTGGTTGGTTGTGATTGAGGCTGGTTGGTTGTGATTGAAGCTGGCTGGTTGGATGTGATTGAGGCTGGCTGGTTGGTTGTGATTGAGGCTGGCTGGTTGGTTGTGATTGAGGCTGGTTGGTTGTGATTGAGGCTGGCTGGCTGGTTGTGATTGAGGCTGGCTGGCTGGTTGTGATTGAGGATGGCTGGCTGGTTGGTTGTGATTGAGGCTGGCTGGTTGGTTGTGATTGAGGCTGGTTGGTTGTGATTGAGGCTGGCTGGTTGGTTGTGATTGAGGCTGGCTGGTTGGTTGTGATTGAGGCTGGCTGGTTGGTTGTGATTGAGGCTGGCTGGCTGGTTGTGATTGAGGCTGGCTGGTTGGATGTGATTGAGGCTGGCTGGTTGGTTGTGATTGAGGCTGGCTGGTTGTGATTGAGGCTGGCTGGTTGTGATTGAGGCTGGCTGGTTGTGATTGAGGCTGGCTGGTTGGATGTGATTGAGGCTGGCTGGTTGGTTGTGATTGAGGCTGGCTGGCTGGTTGTGATTGAGGCTGGCTGGCTGGTTGTGATTGAGGATGGCTGGCTGGTTGGTTGTGATTGAGGCTGGCTGGTTGGTTGTGATTGAGGCTGGCTGGTTGGTTGTGATTGAGGCTGGCTGGTTGTGATTGAAGCTGGCTGGTTGGATGTGATTGAGGCTGGCTGGTTGGTTGTGATTGAGGCTGGCTGGCTGGTTGTGATTGAGGCTGGCTGGCTGGTTGTGATTGAGGATGGCTGGTTGGTTGTGATTGAGGCTGGTTGGTTGGTTGTGATTGAGGCTGGTTGGTTGTGATTGAAGCTGGCTGGTTGGATGTGATTGAGGCTGGCTGGTTGGTTGTGATTGAGGCTGGTTGGTTGGTTGTGATTGAGGCTGGTTGGTTAGTTGTGATTGAGGCTGGTTGGTTGTGATTGAAGCTGGCTGGTTGGTTGTGATTGAGGCTGGTTGGTTGGTTGTGATTGAGGCTGGTTGGTTGTGATTGAAGCTGGCTGGTTGGATGTGATTGAGGCTGGCTGGTTGGTTGTGATTGAGGCTGGCTGGCTGGTTGTGATTGAGGCTGGCTGGCTGGTTGTGATTGAGGATGGCTGGCTGGTTGGTTGTGATTGAGGCTGGCTGGTTGGTTGTGATTGAGGCTGGTTGGTTGTGATTGAGGCTGGCTGGTTGGTTGTGATTGAGGCTGGCTGGTTGGTTGTGATTGAGGCTGGTTGGTTGGTTGTGATTGAGGCTGGTTGGTTGTGATTGAAGCTGGCTGGTTGGTTGTGATTGAGGCTGGTTGGTTGGTTGTGATTGAGGCTGGTTGGTTGTGATTGAGGCTGGCTGGTTGGTTGTGATTGAGGCTGGCTGGTTGGTTGTGATTGAGGCTGGTTGGTTGGTTGTGATTGAGGCTGGTTGGTTGTGATTGAAGCTGGCTGGTTGGATGTGATTGAGGCTGGCTGGTTGGTTGTGATTGAGGCTGGCTGGCTGGTTGTGATTGAGGCTGGCTGGCTGGTTGTGATTGAGGATGGCTGGCTGGTTGGTTGTGATTGAGGCTGGCTGGTTGGTTGTGATTGAGGCTGGTTGGTTGTGATTGAGGCTGGCTGGTTGGTTGTGATTGAGGCTGGCTGGTTGGTTGTGATTGAGGCTGGCTGGTTGGTTGTGATTGAGGCTGGCTGGTTGGTTGTGATTGAGGCTGGCTGGTTGGTTGTGATTGAGGCTGGTTGGTTGTGATTGAGGCTGGCTGATTGGTTGTGATTGAGGCTGGCTGGTTGGTTGTGATTGAGGCTGGCTGGTTGGTTGTGATTGAGGCTGGTTGGTTGTGATTGAGGCTGGCTGGTTGGTTGTGATTGAGGCTGGCTGGTTGGTTGTGATTGAGGCTGGTTGGTTGTGATTGAGGCTGGCTGGTTGGTTGTGATTGAGGCTGGCTGGTTGGTTGTGATTGAGGCTGGCTGATTGGTTGTGATTGAGGCTGGTTGGTTGGTTGTGATTGAGGCTGGTTGGTTGTGATTGAGGCTGGCTGATTGGTTGTGATTGAGGCAGTGTCTGTGCATGCAGGTTTTCTTTCAGTGCGAAGGTGAGCCATGCCAAATGCATATATAGAGGGTGTAAATTGGGGCTGAGACAGGGAGATGAAAATTGGGCTCTCTCCTCTCCCCCCTTTCCCTCCTCCCAATCCTCCCGTGGTGCTGCTGGTCAGAGGGTCAGTGTGTTAAGGGCTGAGGGTAATGTGGGGATGCAGGCTGTGTGACATGGATGCTGTGCCGTCTGCTGCATATGGCCAGGCTCATCAGCTCATGAAATGCACAAATGCAAACACCCATGTGCAAATTGACTCTACAAACAGAACAGTCAATGTGATTCCAGCCAAAGAGATTGATTTTAGACCGTTGAATTGTAATGCTAGCAGGGAGATGTCCAATCAAGAGGTGCTGAAACCCACACTGGAAACCTGCTGCATTCACTCAACTGGTTTACATGAGCTGCTCTGTGGTCTGGATTAGAGTGCATTCTTCCCCCTCATCTCTGTATGCAGCCAACACACTCCGGCAGACTATAGCATTGGCATGCTTATTTTTCTCTCTCCCTCCACAACAACTTGTTTCACTTGTCATTGGGGCCGATAAGGATTTTACAAGGAGGCAGACAGAGAAGGAGAGGGGGAAAGATAAAGGAATGAGATAGGAAAGAGAGAGGGACAATGAGAGAGGGAAAGAGCTGAGCACTCTGTCTCTATGGCTCAGGCTCAGAATGACATCAATTGTAGCTGTTGCTTCTCTACTGTGCACAGGTGGAGCAGGAAGAGAGAGGGGCAACGAGCATCATGTCAGGAACACACACTTTGAGTTTATACAACGAGTGTCTGAACAGAGTAAGAGTTATATGAGGTGCCTGTTGTTTTCTTCCCTAGGGAGAGAGGAGAGGAGGAAGGTGGGAATACATAGAGGGAGTGTGGATGGGGGAGAAGATCGAGGGATAGAGGGAGGGCTTGCTGAATGGAAGTACCATCGGGAGGTTACAAGGTTAGAATCCCAATGCGTCCCATCTGACACATAAAGAGAGGAAAGGAAGTGTTCAACCAAGACTAGTCCATCCTGTCCTTAATTGAGCAGAAATGGTGGTTCCTAATTAAACCAATAGATACAGTTGAAGTCAGAAGTTTACATACACTTAGGTTGGAGTCATTAAAACTCGTTTTTCAACCACCCCACAAATTTCTTGTTAATTAACAAACTATAGTTTTGGCAAGTCGGTTAGGACATCTACTTTGTGCATGACACAAGTAATGTTTCTAACAATTTTTTACAGACAGATTATTTCACTTATAATTCACTGTATCACAATTCCAGTGGGTCAGAAGTTTACATACACTAAGTTGACTGTGCCTTTAAACAGCTTGGAAAATTCCAGAAAATGATATCATGGCTTTAGAATCTTCTGATAGGCTAATTGACATCATTTGAGTCAATTAGAGGTGTACCTGTGGATGTTTTTCAAGGCCTACCTTCAAACTCAGTGCCTCTTTGCTTTACATCAATCTAAAGAAATCAGCCAAGACCTCAGAAAAAAATGGTAGACGTCCACAAGTCTGGTTCATCCTTGGGAGCAATTTCCAAACGCCTGAAGGGAAGTAGCCACTGCTCCAAAACCACCATAAAAAAGCCAGACTACGGTTTGCAACTGCACATGGGGACAAAGATCGTAATTTTGGGAGAAATGTCCTCTGGTCTGATGAAACAAAAATAGAACTGTTTGGCCATAATGACCATTGTTATGTTTGGAGGAAAAAGGGGGATGCTTGCAAGCCGAAGAACACCATCCCAACCGTGAAGCACGGGGGTGGCAGCATCATGTTGTGGGGGTGCTGTGCTGCAGGAGGGACTGGTGCACTTCACAAAATAGATGGCATCATGAGGAAGGGAAATTATGTGGATATATTGAAGCACCATCTCAAGACATCAATCAGGAAGTTAAAGCTTGGTCGCAAATGGGTCTTCCAAATGGACAATGGACAATGGCTTAAGGACAACAAAGTCAAGTTATTGGAGTGGCCATCACAAAGCCCTGACCTCAACCTTATAGAAAATGTGTGGGCAGAACTGAAAAAGCGTGTGCGAGCAAAAAGGTCTACAAACCTGACTCAGTTACACCAGCTCTGTCAGGAGGAATGGACCAAAATTCACCCAACTTATTGTGGGAAGCTTGTGGATGGCTACCCAAAACGTTTGACCCAAGTTAAACAATTTAAAGGCAATGCTAACAAATACTAATTGAGTGTATGTAAACTTCTGACCCACTGGGAATGTGATGAAAGAAATAAAAGCTGAAATAAATAACTCTACTATTATTCTGACATTTCCCAATCTTAAAATAAAGTGGTTATCTTAACTGACCTAAGACAGGCAATTTTTACTCTGATTAAATGTCAGGAATTGTGAAAAACTGAGTTTAAATGTATTTGGCTAAGGTGTATGTAAACTTACGACTTCAACTGTATGTTGCATTTGTTCTGCAATTCATTACTATGACCTTTGAGTCTTTTCTACCCTGACTGGGAAAAAGTCCTATCCTATTCACAGCAGAGAAATCTGCTTCTGTTCTCCATTCCTAAAGTAGAGGGGTTTATGGACGGTCCCTAAGCTATTAGCTATTCATAATAGCCAGGGGGGGAATAAACAGTCGACCGAAACACAAGGTTCTACATGCCTTATTCTTACCAAATGTACAAGGGTACACTGTTGTGATTCCTCATGAAGAGTATTTCAGCTCATTTTGTTTTCAGATGTTTATTTATTCCATCCTTGAAAACGCAGAGCGTTATAGTATATGCCCTTTAGCAGATGATTTTATCTAAAGCGGTTCACAGTCGTGTGCATACACCTTTTTTCCGTATGGGAGGCACCAGCGGGAATCTAACCCACAATCCTGATGTTTTTCCGTATGGGTGGCCCCAGCGGGAATCTAACCCACAATCCTGATGTTTTACCGTATTGGTGGCCCCAGCGGGAATCTAACCCACAATCCTGATGTTTTTCTGTATGGGTGGCCCCAGTGGAAATCTAACCCACAATCCTGATGTTTTTCTGTATGGGTGGCCCCAGCGGGAATCTAACCCACAATCCTGATGTTTTTCCGTATGGGTGGCCCCAGCGGGAATCTAACCCACAATCCTGATGTTTTTCCGTATGGGAGGCCCCAGCGGAAATCTAACCCACAATCCTGATGTTTTTCCGTATGGGTGGCCCCAGCGGGAATCTAACCCACAATCCTGATGTTTTTCCGTATGGGTGGCCCCAGCGGGAATCTAACCCACAATCCTGATGTTTTTCCGTATGGGTGGCCCCAGCGGGAATCTAACCCACAATCCTGATGTTTTTCCGTATGGGTGGCCCCAGCGGGAATCTAACCCACAATCCTGATGTTTTTCCGTATGGGTGGCCCCAGCGGGAATCTAACCCACAATCCTGATGTTTTTCCGTATGGGAGGCCCCAGCGGGAATCTAACCCAAAATCCTGATGTTTTTCCCGTATGGGTGGCCCCAGCGGGAATCTAACCCACAATCCTGATGTTTTTCCGTATGGGTGGCCCCAGCGGGAATCTAACCCACAATCCTGATGTTTTACCGTATGGGAGGCCCCAGCGGGAATCTAACCCACAATCCTGATGTTTTTCTGTATGGGTGGCCCCAGCGGGAATCTAACCCACAATCCTGATGTTTTTCCGTATGGGTGGCCCCAGCGGGAATCTAACCCACAATCCTGATGTTTTTCCGTATGGGTGGCCCCAGCGGGAATCTAACCCACAATCCTGATGTTTTTCCGTATGGGAGGCCCCAGCGGGAATCTAACCCACAATCCTGATGTTTTACCGTATTGGTGGCCCCAGCGGGAATCTAACCCACAATCCTGATGTTTTTCTGTATGGGTGGCCCCAGCGGGAATCTAACCCACAATCCTGATGTTTTTCTGTATGGGTGGCCCCAGTGGGAATCTAACCCACAATCCTGATGTTTTTCCGTATGGGTGGCCCCAGTGGGAATCTAACCCACAATCCTGATGTTTTTTCTGTATGGGTGGCCCCAGCGGGAATCTAACCCACAATCCTGATGTTTTTCCGTATGGGTGGCCCCAGCGGGAATCTAACCCACAATCCTGATGTTTTACCGTATGGGTGGCCCCAGCGGGAATCTAACCCACAATCCTGATGTTTTTCTGTATGGGTGGCCCCAGTGGAAATCTAACCCACAATCCTGATGTTTTTCTGTATGGGTGGCCCCAGCGGGAATCTAACCCACAATCCTGATGTTTTTCCGTATGGGTGGCCCCAGCGGGAATCTAACCCACAATCCTGATGTTTTTCCGTATGGGTGGCCCCAGCGGGAATCTAACCCACAATCCTGATGTTTTTCCGTATGGGTGGCCCCAGCGGGAATCTAACCCACAATCCTGATGTTTTTCTGTATGGGTGGCCCCAGCGGGAATCTAACCCACAATCCGGATGTTTTTCCGTATGGGTGGCCCCAGCGGGATCTAACCCACAATCCTGATGTTTTACCGTATTGGTGGCCCCAGCGGGAATCTAACCCACAATCCTGATGTTTTTCTGTATGGGTGGCCCCAGCGGGAATCTAACCCACAATCCTGATGTTTTTCTGTATGGGTGGCCCCAGCGGGAATCTAACCCACAATCCTGATGTTTTTCCGTATGGGAGGCCCCAGCGGAAATCTAACCCACAATCCTGATGTTTTTCCGTATGGGTGGCCCCAGCGGGAATCTAACCCACAATCCTGATGTTTTTCCGTATGGGTGGCCCCAGCGGGAATCTAACCCACAATCCTGATGTTTTTCCGTATGGGTGGCCCCAGCGGGAATCTAACCCACAATCCTGATGTTTTTCCGTATGGGTGGCCCCAGCGGGAATCTAACCCACAATCCTGATGTTTTTCCGTATGGGTGGCCCCAGCGGGAATCTAACCCACAATCCTGATGTTTTTCCGTATGGGAGGCCCCAGCGGGAATCTAACCCACAATCCTGATGTTTTTCCGTATGGGTGGCCCCAGCGGGAATCTAACCCACAATCCTGATGTTTTTCCGTATGGGTGGCCCCAGCGGGAATCTAACCCACAATCCTGATGTTTTACCGTATGGGAGGCCCCAGCGGGAATCTAACCCACAATCCTGATGTTTTTCTGTATGGGTGGCCCCAGCGGGAATCTAACCCACAATCCTGATGTTTTTCTGTATGGGTGGCCCCAGCGGGAATCTAACCCACAATCCTGATGTTTTTCCGTATGGGTGGCCCCAGCGGGAATCTAACCCACAATCCTGATGTTTTTCCGTATGGGAGGCCCCAGCGGGAATCTAACCCACAATCCTGATGTTTTTCCGTATGGGAGGCCCCAGCGGAAATCTAACCCACAATCCTGATGTTTTTCCGTATGGGTGGCCCCAGCGGGAATCTAACCCACAATCCTGATGTTTTTCCGTATGGGTGGCCCCAGCGGGAATCTAACCCACAATCCGGATGTTTTTCTGTATGGGTGGCCCCAGCGGGAATCTAACCCACAATCCTGATGTTTTTCCGTATGGGTGGCCCCAGCGGGAATCTAACCCACAATCCTGATGTTTTACCGTATTGGTGGCCCCAGCGGGAATCTAACCCACAATCCTGATGTTTTTCTGTATGGGTGGCCCCAGTGGAAATCTAACCCACAATCCTGATGTTTTTCTGTATGGGTGGCCCCAGCGGGAATCTAACCCACAATCCTGATGTTTTTCCGTATGGGTGGCCCCAGCGGGAATCTAACCCACAATCCTGATGTTTTTCCGTATGGGAGGCCCCAGCGGAAATCTAACCCACAATCCTGATGTTTTTCCGTATGGGTGGCCCCAGCGGGAATCTAACCCACAATCCTGATGTTTTTCCGTATGGGTGGCCCCAGCGGGAATCTAACCCACAATCCTGATGTTTTTCCGTATGGGTGGCCCCAGCGGGAATCTAACCCACAATCCTGATGTTTTTCCGTATGGGTGGCCCCAGCGGGAATCTAACCCACAATCCTGATGTTTTTCCGTATGGGTGGCCCCAGCGGGAATCTAACCCACAATCCTGATGTTTTTCCGTATGGGAGGCCCCAGCGGGAATCTAACCCACAATCCTGATGTTTTTCCGTATGGGTGGCCCCAGCGGGAATCTAACCCACAATCCTGATGTTTTTCCGTATGGGTGGCCCCAGCGGGAATCTAACCCACAATCCTGATGTTTTACCGTATGGGAGGCCCCAGCGGGAATCTAACCCACAATCCTGATGTTTTTCTGTATGGGTGGCCCCAGCGGGAATCTAACCCACAATCCTGATGTTTTTCCGTATGGGTGGCCCCAGCGGGAATCTAACCCACAATCCTGATGTTTTTCTGTATGGGTGGCCCCAGCGGGAATCTAACCCACAATCCTGATGTTTTTCTGTATGGGTGGCCCCAGTGGGAATCTAACCCACAATCCTGATGTTTTTCCGTATGGGTGGCCCCAGTGGGAATCTAACCCACAATCCTGATGTTTTTTCTGTATGGGTGGCCCCAGCGGGAATCTAACCCACAATCCTGATGTTTTTCCGTATGGGTGGCCCCAGCGGGAATCTAACCCACAATCCTGATGTTTTACCGTATGGGTGGCCCCAGCGGGAATCTAACCCACAATCCTGATGTTTTTCTGTATGGGTGGCCCCAGTGGAAATCTAACCCACAATCCTGATGTTTTTCTGTATGGGTGGCCCCAGCGGGAATCTAACCCACAATCCTGATGTTTTTCCGTATGGGTGGCCCCAGCGGGAATCTAACCCACAATCCTGATGTTTTTCCGTATGGGTGGCCCCAGCGGGAATCTAACCCACAATCCTGATGTTTTTCCGTATGGGTGGCCCCAGCGGGAATCTAACCCACAATCCTGATGTTTTTCTGTATGGGTGGCCCCAGCGGGAATCTAACCCACAATCCGGATGTTTTTCCGTATGGGTGGCCCCAGCGGGATCTAACCCACAATCCTGATGTTTTACCGTATTGGTGGCCCCAGCGGGAATCTAACCCACAATCCTGATGTTTTTCTGTATGGGTGGCCCCAGCGGGAATCTAACCCACAATCCTGATGTTTTTCTGTATGGGTGGCCCCAGCGGGAATCTAACCCACAATCCTGATGTTTTTCCGTATGGGAGGCCCCAGCGGAAATCTAACCCACAATCCTGATGTTTTTCCGTATGGGTGGCCCCAGCGGGAATCTAACCCACAATCCTGATGTTTTTCCGTATGGGTGGCCCCAGCGGGAATCTAACCCACAATCCTGATGTTTTTCCGTATGGGTGGCCCCAGCGGGAATCTAACCCACAATCCTGATGTTTTTCCGTATGGGTGGCCCCAGCGGGAATCTAACCCACAATCCTGATGTTTTTCCGTATGGGTGGCCCCAGCGGGAATCTAACCCACAATCCTGATGTTTTTCCGTATGGGAGGCCCCAGCGGGAATCTAACCCACAATCCTGATGTTTTTCCGTATGGGTGGCCCCAGCGGGAATCTAACCCACAATCCTGATGTTTTTCCGTATGGGTGGCCCCAGCGGGAATCTAACCCACAATCCTGATGTTTTACCGTATGGGAGGCCCCAGCGGGAATCTAACCCACAATCCTGATGTTTTTCTGTATGGGTGGCCCCAGCGGGAATCTAACCCACAATCCTGATGTTTTTCCGTATGGGTGGCCCCAGCGGGAATCTAACCCACAATCCTGATGTTTTTCCGTATGGGTGGCCCCAGCGGGAATCTAACCCACAATCCTGATGTTTTTCCGTATGGGAGGCCCCAGCGGGAATCTAACCCACAATCCTGATGTTTTTCCGTATGGGAGGCCCCAGCGGAAATCTAACCCACAATCCTGATGTTTTTCCGTATGGGTGGCCCCAGCGGGAATCTAACCCACAATCCTGATGTTTTTCCGTATGGGTGGCCCCAGCGGGAATCTAACCCACAATCCTGATGTTTTTCCGTATGGGTGGCCCCAGCGGGAATCTAACCCACAATCCTGATGTTTTTCCGTATGGGTGGCCCCAGCGGGAATCTAACCCACAATCCTGATGTTTTTCTGTATGGGTGGCCCCAGCGGGAATCTAACCCACAATCCTGATGTTTTTCCGTATGGGAGGCCCCAGCGGGAATCTAACCCACAATCCTGATGTTTTTCCGTATGGGAGGCCCCAGCGGAAATCTAACCCACAATCCTGATGTTTTTCCGTATGGGTGGCCCCAGCGGGAATCTAACCCACAATCCTGATGTTTTTCCGTATGGGTGGCCCCAGCAGGAATCTAACCCACAATCCTGATGTTTTTCCGTATGGGTGGCCCCAGCGGGAATCTAACCCACAATCCTGATGTTTTTCCGTATGGGTGGCCCCAGCGGGAATCTAACCCACAGTCCTGATGTTTTTCCGTATGGGTGGCCCCAGCGGGAATCTAACCCACAATCCTGATGTTTTTCCGTATGGGAGGCCCCAGCGGGAATCTAACCCACAATCCTGATGTTTTTCCGTATGGGTGGCCCCAGCGGGAATCTAACCCACAATCCTGATGTTTTTCCGTATGGGTGGCCCCAGCGGGAATCTAACCCACAATCCTGATGTTTTACCGTATGGGTGGCCCCAGCGGGAATCTAACCCACAATCCTGATGTTTTTCTGTATGGGTGGCCCCAGCGGGAATCTAACCCACAATCCTGATGTTTTTCTGTATGGGTGGCCCCAGTGGAAATCTAACCCACAATCCTGATGTTTTTCTGTATGGGTGGCCCCAGCGGGAATCTAACCCACAATCCTGATGTTTTTCCGTATGGGTGGCCCCAGCGGGAATCTAACCCACAATCCTGATGTTTTTCCGTATGGGTGGCCCCAGCGGGAATCTAACCCACAATCCTGATGTTTTTCCGTATGGGTGGCCCCAGCGGGAATCTAACCCACAATCCTGATGTTTTTCTGTATGGGTGGCCCCAGCGGGAATCTAACCCACAATCCGGATGTTTTTCCGTATGGGTGGCCCCAGCGGGATCTAACCCACAATCCTGATGTTTTACCGTATTGGTGGCCCCAGCGGGAATCTAACCCACAATCCTGATGTTTTTCTGTATGGGTGGCCCCAGCGGGAATCTAACCCACAATCCTGATGTTTTTCTGTATGGGTGGCCCCAGCGGGAATCTAACCCACAATCCTGATGTTTTTCCGTATGGGAGGCCCCAGCGGAAATCTAACCCACAATCCTGATGTTTTTCCGTATGGGTGGCCCCAGCGGGAATCTAACCCACAATCCTGATGTTTTTCCGTATGGGTGGCCCCAGCGGGAATCTAACCCACAATCCTGATGTTTTTCCGTATGGGTGGCCCCAGCGGGAATCTAACCCACAATCCTGATGTTTTTCCGTATGGGTGGCCCCAGCGGGAATCTAACCCACAATCCTGATGTTTTTCCGTATGGGTGGCCCCAGCGGGAATCTAACCCACAATCCTGATGTTTTTCCGTATGGGAGGCCCCAGCGGGAATCTAACCCACAATCCTGATGTTTTTCCGTATGGGTGGCCCCAGCGGGAATCTAACCCACAATCCTGATGTTTTTCCGTATGGGTGGCCCCAGCGGGAATCTAACCCACAATCCTGATGTTTTACCGTATGGGAGGCCCCAGCGGGAATCTAACCCACAATCCTGATGTTTTTCTGTATGGGTGGCCCCAGCGGGAATCTAACCCACAATCCTGATGTTTTTCCGTATGGGTGGCCCCAGCGGGAATCTAACCCACAATCCTGATGTTTTTCCGTATGGGTGGCCCCAGCGGGAATCTAACCCACAATCCTGATGTTTTTCCGTATGGGAGGCCCCAGCGGGAATCTAACCCACAATCCTGATGTTTTTCCGTATGGGAGGCCCCAGCGGAAATCTAACCCACAATCCTGATGTTTTTCCGTATGGGTGGCCCCAGCGGGAATCTAACCCACAATCCTGATGTTTTTCCGTATGGGTGGCCCCAGCGGGAATCTAACCCACAATCCGGATGTTTTTCTGTATGGGTGGCCCCAGCGGGAATCTAACCCACAATCCTGATGTTTTTCCGTATGGGTGGCCCCAGCGGGAATCTAACCCACAATCCTGATGTTTTTCCGTATGGGTGGCCCCAGCGGGAATCTAACCCACAATCCTGATGTTTTTCTGTATGGGTGGCCCCAGCGGGAATCTAACCCACAATCCTGATGTTTTTCCGTATGGGAGGCCCCAGCGGGAATCTAACCCACAATCCTGATGTTTTTCCGTATGGGAGGCCCCAGCGGAAATCTAACCCACAATCCTGATGTTTTTCCGTATGGGTGGCCCCAGCGGGAATCTAACCCACAATCCTGATGTTTTTCCGTATGGGTGGCCCCAGCAGGAATCTAACCCACAATCCTGATGTTTTTCCGTATGGGTGGCCCCAGCGGGAATCTAACCCACAATCCTGATGTTTTTCCGTATGGGTGGCCCCAGCGGGAATCTAACCCACAGTCCTGATGTTTTTCCGTATGGGTGGCCCCAGCGGGAATCTAACCCACAATCCTGATGTTTTTCCGTATGGGAGGCCCCAGCGGGAATCTAACCCACAATCCTGATGTTTTTCCGTATGGGTGGCCCCAGCGGGAATCTAACCCACAATCCTGATGTTTTTCCGTATGGGTGGCCCCAGCGGGAATCTAACCCACAATCCTGATGTTTTACCGTATGGGAGGCCCCAGCGGGAATCTAACCCACAATCCTGATGTTTGTCTGTATGGGTGGCCCCAGCGGGAATCTAACCCACAATCCTGATGTTTTTCCGTATGGGTGGCCCCAGCGGGAATCTAACCCACAATCCTGATGTTTTTCCGTATGGGTGGCCCCAGCGGGAATCTAACCCACAATCCTGATGTTTTTCCGTATGGGTGGCCCCAGCGGGATCTAACCCACAATCCTGATGTTTTTCCGTATGGGTGGCCCCAGCGGGAATCTAACCCACAATCCTGATGTTTTTCCGTATGGGTGGCCCCAGCGGAAATCTAACCCACAATCCTGATGTTTTTCCGTATGGGTGGCCCCAGCGGGAATCTAACCCACAATCCTGATGTTTTTCCGTATGGGTGGCCCCAGCGGGAATCTAACCCACAATCCGGATGTTTTTCTGTATGGGTGGCCCCAGCGGGAATCTAACCCACAATCCTGATGTTTTTCCGTATGGGTGGCCCCAGCGGGAATCTAACCCACAATCCTGATGTTTTTCCGTATGGGTGGCCCCAGCGGGAATCTAACCCACAATCCTGATGTTTTTCTGTATGGGTGGCCCCAGCGGGAATCTAACCCACAATCCTGATGTTTTTCTGTATGGGTGGCCCCAGCGGGAATCTAACCCACAATCCTGATGTTTTTCCGTATGGGTGGCCCCAGCGGGAATCTAACCCACAATCCTGATGTTTTTCCGTATGGGTGGCCCCAGCGGGAATCTAACCCACAATCCTGATGTTTTTCTGTATGGGTGGCCCCAGCGGGAATCTAACCCACAATCCTGATGTTTTTCCGTATGGGTGGCCCCAGCGGGAATCTAACCCACAATCCTGATGTTTTTCCGTATGGGTGGCCCCAGCGGGAATCTAACCCACAATCCTGATGTTTTTCCGTATGGGTGGCCCCAGCGGGAATCTAACCCACAATCCTGATGTTTTTCCGTATGGGTGGCCCCAGCGGAAATCTAACCCACAATCCTGATGTTTTTCCGTATGGGTGGCCCCAGCGGGAATCTAACCCACAATCCTGATGTTTTTCCGTATGGGTGGCCCCAGCGGGAATCTAACCCACAATCCGGATGTTTTTCCGTATGGGTGGCCCCAGCGGGAATCTAACCCACAATCCTGATGTTTTTCCGTATGGGTGGCCCCAGCGGGAATCTAACCCACAATCCTGATGTTTTTCCGTATGGGTGGCCCCAGCGGGAATCTAACCCACAATCCTGATGTTTTTCTGTATGGGTGGCCCCAGCGGGAATCTAACCCACAATCCTGATGTTTTTCCGTATGGGAGGCCCCAGCGGGAATCTAACCCACAATCCTGATGTTTTTCCGTATGGGAGGCCCCAGCGGAAATCTAACCCACAATCCTGATGTTTTTCCGTATGGGTGGCCCCAGCGGGAATCTAACCCACAATCCTGATGTTTTTCCGTATGGGTGGCCCCAGCGGGAATCTAACCCACAATCCTGATGTTTTTCCGTATGGGTGGCCCCAGCGGGAATCTAACCCACAATCCTGATGTTTTTCCGTATGGGTGGCCCCAGCGGGAATCTAACCCACAATCCTGATGTTTTTCCGTATGGGTGGCCCCAGCGGGAATCTAACCCACAATCCTGATGTTTTTCCGTATGGGTGGCCCCAGCGGGAATCTAACCCACAATCCTGATGTTTTTCCGTATGGGAGGCCCCAGCGGGAATCTAACCCACAATCCTGATGTTTTTCCGTATGGGTGGCCCCAGCGGGAATCTAACCCACAATCCTGATGTTTTTCCGTATGGGTGGCCCCAGCGGGAATCTAACCCACAATCCTGATGTTTTACCGTATGGGAGGCCCCAGCGGGAATCTAACCCACAATCCTGATGTTTTTCTGTATGGGTGGCCCCAGCGGGAATCTAACCCACAATCCTGATGTTTTTCCGTATGGGTGGCCCCAGCGGGAATCTAACCCACAATCCTGATGTTTTTCCGTATGGGTGGCCCCAGCGGGAATCTAACCCACAATCCTGATGTTTTTCCGTATGGGAGGCCCCAGCGGGAATCTAACCCACAATCCTGATGTTTTACCGTATTGGTGGCCCCAGCGGGAATCTAACCCACAATCCTGATGTTTTTCTGTATGGGTGGCCCCAGCGGGAATCTAACCCACAATCCTGATGTTTTTCCGTATGGGTGGCCCCAGTGGGAATCTAACCCACAATCCTGATGTTTTTCCGTATGGGTGGCCCCAGTGGGAATCTAACCCACAATCCTGATGTTTTTTCTGTATGGGTGGCCCCAGCGGGAATCTAACCCACAATCCTGATGTTTTTCCATATGGGTGGCCCCAGCGGGAATCTAACCCACAATCCTGATGTTTTACCGTATGGGTGGCCCCAGCGGGAATCTAACCCACAATCCTGATGTTTTTCTGTATGGGTGGCCCCAGTGGAAATCTAACCCACAATCCTGATGTTTTTCTGTATGGGTGGCCCCAGCGGGAATCTAACCCACAATCCTGATGTTTTTCCGTATGGGTGGCCCCAGCGGGAATCTAACCCACAATCCTGATGTTTTTCCGTATGGGTGGCCCCAGCGGGAATCTAACCCACAATCCTGATGTTTTTCCGTATGGGTGGCCCCAGCGGGAATCTAACCCACAATCCTGATGTTTTTCTGTATGGGTGGCCCCAGCGGGAATCTAACCCACAATCCTGATGTTTTTCCGTATGGGTGGCCCCAGCGGGATCTAACCCACAATCCTGATGTTTTTCCGTATGGGTGGCCCCAGCGGGAATCTAACCCACAATCCTGATGTTTTTCCGTATGGGTGGCCCCAGCGGAAATCTAACCCACAATCCTGATGTTTTTCCGTATGGGTGGCCCCAGCGGGAATCTAACCCACAATCCTGATGTTTTTCCGTATGGGTGGCCCCAGCGGGAATCTAACCCACAATCCTGATGTTTTTCCGTATGGGTGGCCCCAGCGGGAATCTAACCCACAATCCTGATGTTTTTCCGTATGGGTGGCCCCAGCGGGAATCTAACCCACAATCCTGATGTTTTTCCGTATGGGTGGCCCCAGCGGGAATCTAACCCACAATCCTGATGTTTTTCCGTATGGGTGGCCCCAGCGGGAATCTAACCCACAATCCTGATGTTTTTCCGTATGGGAGGCCCCAGCGGGAATCTAACCCACAATCCTGATGTTTTTCCGTATGGGTGGCCCCAGCGGGAATCTAACCCACAATCCTGATGTTTTTCCGTATGGGTGGCCCCAGCGGGAATCTAACCCACAATCCTGATGTTTTACCGTATGGGAGGCCCCAGCGGGAATCTAACCCACAATCCTGATGTTTTTCTGTATGGGTGGCCCCAGCGGGAATCTAACCCACAATCCTGATGTTTTTCCGTATGGGTGGCCCCAGCGGGAATCTAACCCACAATCCTGATGTTTTTCCGTATGGGTGGCCCCAGCGGGAATCTAACCCACAATCCTGATGTTTTTCCGTATGGGAGGCCCCAGCGGGAATCTAACCCACAATCCTGATGTTTTACCGTATTGGTGGCCCCAGCGGGAATCTAACCCACAATCCTGATGTTTTTCTGTATGGGTGGCCCCAGCGGGAATCTAACCCACAATCCTGATGTTTTTCCGTATGGGTGGCCCCAGTGGGAATCTAACCCACAATCCTGATGTTTTTCCGTATGGGTGGCCCCAGTGGGAATCTAACCCACAATCCTGATGTTTTTTCTGTATGGGTGGCCCCAGCGGGAATCTAACCCACAATCCTGATGTTTTTCCGTATGGGTGGCCCCAGCGGGAATCTAACCCACAATCCTGATGTTTTACCGTATGGGTGGCCCCAGCGGGAATCTAACCCACAATCCTGATGTTTTTCTGTATGGGTGGCCCCAGCGGGAATCTAACCCACAATCCTGATGTTTTTCCGTATGGGTGGCCCCAGCGGGAATCTAACCCACAATCCTGATGTTTTTCCGTATGGGTGGCCCCAGCGGGAATCTAACCCACAATCCTGATGTTTTTCCGTATGGGTGGCCCCAGCGGGAATCTAACCCACAATCCTGATGTTTTTCTGTATGGGTGGCCCCAGCGGGAATCTAACCCACAATCCTGATGTTTTTCCGTATGGGTGGCCCCAGCGGGATCTAACCCACAATCCTGATGTTTTTCCGTATGGGTGGCCCCAGCGGGAATCTAACCCACAATCCTGATGTTTTTCCGTATGGGTGGCCCCAGCGGAAATCTAACCCACAATCCTGATGTTTTTCCGTATGGGTGGCCCCAGCGGGAATCTAACCCACAATCCTGATGTTTTTCCGTATGGGTGGCCCCAGCGGGAATCTAACCCACAATCCGGATGTTTTTCCGTATGGGTGGCCCCAGCGGGAATCTAACCCACAATCCTGATGTTTTTCCGTATGGGTGGCCCCAGCGGGAATCTAACCCACAATCCTGATGTTTTTCCGTATGGGTGGCCCCAGCGGGAATCTAACCCACAATCCTGATGTTTTTCTGTATGGGTGGCCCCAGCGGGAATCTAACCCACAATCCTGATGTTTTTCTGTATGGGTGGCCCCAGCGGGAATCTAACCCACAATCCTGATGTTTTTCCGTATGGGTGGCCCCAGCGGGAATCTAACCCACAATCCTGATGTTTTTCCGTATGGGTGGCCCCAGCGGGAATCTAACCCACAATCCTGATGTTTTTCCGTATGAGTGGCCCCAGCGGGAATCTAACCCACAATCCTGATGTTTTTCCGTATGGGTGGCCCCAGCGGAAATCTAACCCACAATCCTGATGTTTTTCTGTATGGGTGGCCCCAGCGGGAATCTAACCCACAATCCTGATGTTTTTCCGTATGGGTGGCCCCAGCGGGAATCTAACCCACAATCCGGATGTTTTTCTGTATGGGTGGCCCCAGCGGGAATCTAACCCACAATCCTGATGTTTTTCCGTATGGGTGGCCCCAGCGGGAATCTAACCCACAATCCTGATGTTTTTCCGTATGGGTGGCCCCAGCGGGAATCTAACCCACAATCCTGATGTTTTTCTGTATGGGTGGCCCCAGCGGGAATCTAACCCACAATCCTGATGTTTTTCTGTATGGGTGGCCCCAGCGGGAATCTAACCCACAATCCTGATGTTTTTCCGTATGGGTGGCCCCAGCGGGAATCTAACCCACAATCCTGACATTGCAAGTGCTGTGCTCTATCAACTAGGCCATGCAGGACCATGCTCTTGTATTTGCAGGACTGATATCTTACATTTCTTCATTTATATTAAAAAAAGGTCAAAAAAAAAGCTAAACTCATGTCATTACTGTCTCCCAAGGCAGCATATTGTAGATTATCGTAAAATGCAACAACAAAATGACCCATTTTCAGACACAGCAATAGAAAAACCGTCTGTCTTTCATCACAACATAAATCTGCATGAATCATTATGATAATCCTCATAGGCATAAATATTGTTTTTCTGGTTTAAATCCCTCTATGAAAGCCCACTGACTGACCTCCTCTGGTTTAAATCCCTCTATGAAAGCCCACTGACTGACCGCACTGGAAGCAATAGTTGACCAGGGAGAGTAAAAAAGCATTTCCACCAATCAGAAGTAGTCAATAATTGCCACCAATGGTGTCTTCTCCGACTGAGATCTGTTTAGAGGTGGCAGAAGCAGATGCATCGTCATGGTGACTGGCGGCCTGCTGTCAATCCTGTGATCCGTACAGGAAATTACATGTTATGTGCATGTGGGTGACTACAGACAAAGATTGTTTATTATATTGACAAGATAGTCAAGTGACCACTCTAACAATGGAAATGCATGTCCTCAAAGATGGAAGGCAGGTGAGATCAGGTGGGGCCACTCTAGCCAATGAGAGGACATATATGCATGTGAACAAAATGGATAGATAGAGGACTCATCTTTGTATCTGTGCCATTATAGCATCTGTCACAGCATGGGCTCCATTTTAAAGTAGTCAATTTTCTTCTTCTTCTTCTTCATTGGCTGATTGCTCCCAACGCATAGGAATCCACACCCAGTTGACTACTATAAAATGGTAGAAGCCCTCAATGGCAATGTCCATGCTAAAACGGGTTATATCCATGATGAGTCCTCTATCTCTATGACAACAGGCTCTGATATAAAGTTGCAGAAATGCCATTTGCGTCCACTTATATCAGTGCATTCATAACAACTTAACCATTACGAAACTTCTATTCGATCAAATAAGTCACACACAGCAAATCAGCAATTACATTTTTTGTTGACACTCATAGACCTCCGTATAAAAATTCCTAATTTCATTTGCTTATTTTCATGGACAGATTTTGGGCGGAGTAAAACCTCTTGCGTCGCCTCTTCCTGACTCTCTCAGGTAGCTGAGAGAGTCACACACTCCTGACACTGTGACAGAGGCCGACATGAGTCACACAGCCAGCTATCTCCCATTTCCTCTCCCTCTCTCTCTCATTTTCCACTTCCTCTCCTTTCCTCTCTTTAATTCCCTAATTTTCTCTCTCTCTCTCTCTCGATCGGTCACTCTTTCTTCACATCTCATGAGTAAACCCAACCCTGCCATATGCATCAATCCCTACTAATGAGCCACGGACACTCACACTCAACCCCTCGCTCAGATATGACTAGCCCTTTATCATACTCATAAAGAGCTGTAGTATTACAGTAGCCCTACACATTGCACAGAGGACACTGTTTCCCATGAATCTCTAGGGCGGAAGAGCAGAAGAGGTGATTGGGAACAGGTGTTCCAATTAATTACCGGCGGCAGACCCGCCGAGTATCGAGCACCTGCCAACGGGGAGCCACAGTGACAAGAAATGCAGCCTCACAGGGAAAACAACATTTGTTGACGCACTGTGTAATCATGTGAGTAGAGATGAAGAAGAGAAGAAAATCAGCATGATAATAATGTTTTGATGCGCTTCCATTAGAGGCAATGAGAGGTAGAAGCTGAGTACTAGTAGTATAGTATCATAAAGTAACAAGGCTTTTTGGATGGGACCCAGCTACAGACTGGGGACTGCTTACTGACTGTGCTGAATGAGCAGCAATAGAAAAGCTATTTCCTCCACTCTGATGGAGAGCTGCAAGCCTCCAAGATCATTCACCCACAGGGTTAGTTCTACATTGCACCAATCAACCCAGGTGTCTCATCAATGCTTGATGTCTAACAAAAATCCTTTCCCTGAGTTTTTAGTTGAACAGAAAGAGACGGGCCCTAGTATAGCCTCATCATCTCTCCATTAGATTTTCAGAACTTCATCACTATTCAGCGTGGATCCTTCCTTTCTTTCCCAAGTTCCTCAGATCTGGTGACAGGGTTCTGGAAGTGGAAGATGGCGAAGGCAGTTCCTGTGAATGTTCTAGATGTCCTCTGTTTTTTTTCCCCCACCTGGCACCGTTTGAAGTTGGCTGATGGGATTGTTTTAATATTCCTCTGATCTGGGCTGACGGAAGGGTACATGTGATGTGATCCTCTCTCTACTGCTTGGAGATCAGTTTGGAAGTACCAAGCTGACTAATGATGGACAGAGAGGAGGGGATAGAGGGAGTGATCTTGCACTGTCACTTTATGCAACCGTCTCTGTTGTGCTGTAATCATGAAAATAAAATTCATCTGAAGTGGGAAGAGAATGTTGAAAGGGATAGTGAGAATAGTGAGAATCTGGAAGCAGTGTCACAGAGAGACAGTGGAATACTGAAATAATTGTGGAATTTAAATTTGTTTATAAAGCTGAAAATGTCTACAGAGTGAGAGATGTGAGTGGTTGAATCTAGTTTCCAAGCTAAATGATGGACTGTCAGTGGATTCTTTGTCGGTGTAGGGGGGCCAGACTCATTGTCTCTCTCTGCCCACTCTGATCGTATGTCATGATGATCAACAAGAGTGATCAGCAGGTGCTTGGTGAGCAGTGATGCATGGCAGAACTGTATCAGAGGGAAGGCTTTGATGCCAACCAGTGCCCATGGGGCGAGGGCAGCAGGGAACGGCTTAAAGGGCAGACGGGTCCATATCCGGCTGGTTGCCATGGAAACACACCTTTTAACTCTCCAGCGGGGCCTTCCCAGCAGGAACCTCTTTGACCACTACACCAGTCTCCGCCCGCCGTGTCCGAGAGTTCCTGCCCATCTCACAGCAACAAGAGAGGGAGAGGCAGGAAGCGAGCGTGTAGTGTGCCGTATCCATGGCAACCCAGGGGAGTGAGCGAGCCAAAGAATATTGACTGCAGAGCTGGCAGCGAACAACGGTGAAACAGTGCATCTCTCTCTCAGCCACGCATCCTCCGAGCCGTAACCCTCATAAATAGGTCTGTGTAAACAAACTGGGTTACAGCTAGATCAACACCGCAACACAAAAATAACTTAACTACAATGCTAAACCACAAGCTATAACATAGACGATCTCATTAAAGTATCTCATTAAAGAGAAGTATGTTGTTTGAACCCAGGGGAGATTGTATAGTAAGTCATAAGTGCAGCAATGCACACAGAACGTGTCCTCATCCAGACTCCCTGGAGTATCAACCACACTTTCCCGGAGACCAATATACTGTGCTAAGTTTATCAGATAACTACCTCTGCTGTTGTGCTGCTTGGCGAGTGCCGTAGCCGTTTGATGTCCTCACAACACAGACCTCATTTGTACAAGTTTTTTTTGCCCACAGTCTTGGCAGGGCACGCTTTGAAAGAAACACTCTGTCAACATCATTAGCCGTTTCTTTCACAGCGGGAACATTGTTCCTCAAAACCAGCTCAGCTCGGTACTACCAGTCCTTTAGATATTGCACCAATTAATAAAAATGTCTTGGCTTAAAGAGATCCAGATCCCTTTAAATATACACTGTATCACATACAATTGGTGCTAATTTCCCACTGGACACAGCGGTCAGTTCAACGTCTAGTTTTGGTTGAGTTGTCAACTAACGTAAATTTAACGTGAAATTAAAAATGTCACAATGTCATTGGATTTAGGTTAAAAGTTGGGAGAAAAAAACACAATGCCCTTATGTTAATTACTTTTTGCAAATCCAATCAGTTTTCCACATTGATTTAACGTCACCCCAATGCTTTTTATTAATTGAAATTACATTGGAACAAAGTTGATTCAACCAGTTTTTGCCCAGTGGCTAGTTTCCCATTCATATGACTGCATTTGCCTTCCTTCACAGTAATTACTGTTCGGGGGCAATTCCCCAAGGGGTGTTAGTGCTTAACAATGACAGGGTGCTCCAGGAAAAACATCCCCGCTGGTCGTTTATTAGACCCCTATGCCAGGTCCCGGTCTCTGTGGCTGGCCACCAATAGGCTGTCATGTTTCCCTTCAACTCTGGGGTCAGCTGACCACCTACATCCTCTAAAATAATGTAGAAAAAGCTGTTGCGCAGCAACTCACTGCCTTCCTGAAGACAAACAATGTATACGAAATGCTTCAGTCTGGTTTTAGACCCCATCATAGCACTGAGACTGCACTTGTGAAGGTGGTAAATTACCTTTTAATGGCGTCAGACCGAGGCTCTGCATCTGTCCTCGTGCTCCTAGACCTTAGTGCTGTCTTTGATACCATCGATCACCACATTCTTTTGGAGAGATTGGAAACCCAAATTGGTCTACACGGACAAGTTCTGGCCTGGTTTAGATCTTATCTGTCGGAAAGATATCAGTTTGTCTCTGTGAATGGTTTGTCCTCTGACAAATCAACTGTACATTTCGGTGTTCCTCAAGGTTCTGTTTTAGGACCACTATTGTTTTCACTATATATTTTACCTCTTGGGGATGTCATTCGAAAACATAATGTTAGCTTTCACTGCTATGCGGATGACACACAGCTGTACATTTCAATGAAACATGGTGAAGCCCCAAAATTGCCCTCGCTAGAAGCCTGTGTTTCAGACATAAGGAAGTGGATGGCTGCAAACTTTCTACTTTTAAACTTGGACAAAACAGAGATGCTTGTTCTAGGTCCCAAGAAACAAAGAGATCTTCTGTTGAATCTGACAATTAATCTTGATGGTTGTAAAGTCGTCTCAAATAAAACTATGAAGGACCTCGGCGTTACTCTGGAACCTGATCTCTCTTTTGACGAACATATCAAGACTGTTTCAAGGACAGCTTTTTTCCATCTACGTAACATTGCAAAAATCAGAAACTTTCTGTCCAAAAATGATGCAGAAAAATTAATCCATGCTTTTGTTACTTCTAGGTTAGACTACTGCAATGCTCTACTTTCCGGCTACCCGGATAAAGCACTAAATAAACTTCAGTTAGTGCTAAATACGGCTGCTAGAATCCTGACTAGAACCAAAAAAATGTATCATATTACTCCAGTGCTAGCCTCCATACACTGGCTTCCTGTTAAGGCAAGGGCTGATTTCAAGGTTTTACTGCTAACCTACAAAGCATTACATGGGCTTGCTCCTACCTATCTTTACGATTTGGTCCTGCCGTACATACCTACACGTACGCTACGGTAACAAGACGCAGGCCTCCTAATTGTCCCTAGAATTTCTAAGGAAACAGCTGGAGGCAGGGCTTTCTCCTTTAGAGCTCCATTTTTATGGAATGGTCTGCCTACCCATGTGAGAGACGCAGACTCGGTCTCGACCTTTAAGTCTTTATTGAAGACTCATCTCTTCAGTGGGTCATATGATTGAGTGTAGTCTGGCCCAGGAGTGTGAAGGTGAACTGAAAGGCTCTGGAGCAACGAACCGCCCTTGCTGTCTCTGCCTGGCCGGTTTCCCTCTCTCCACTGGGATTCTCTGCCTCTAACCCTATTACAGGGGCTGAGTCACTGGCTTACTGATGCTCTTTCATGCCGTCCCTAGGAGGGGTGCGTCACTTGAGTGGGTTGAGTCACTGACATGGTCTTCCTGTCTGGGTTGGCGCCCCCCCTTGGGTTGTGCCATGGTGGAGATCTTTGTGGGCTATACTCGGCCTTGTCTCAGGATAGTAAGTTGGTGGTTGAAGATATCCCTCTAGTGGTGTGGGGGCTGTGCTTTGGCAAAGTGGGTGGGGTTATATCCTTCCTGTTTGGCCCTGTCCGGGGGTATCATCGGATGGGGCCACAGTGTCTCCTGACCCCTCCTGTCTCAGCCTCCAGTATTTATGCTGCAGTAGTTTATGTGTCGGGGGGCTAGGGTCAGTTTGTTATATCTGGAGTACTTCTCCTGTCTTATCCTGTGTCCTGTGTGAATTTAAGTATGCTCTCTCTAATTCTCTCTTTCTCTCTTTCTTTCTCTCTCTCGGAGGACCTGAGCCCTAGGACCATGCCTCAGGACTACCTGCCACCCTGACCTGTTCACCGGACGTGCTACCTGTCCCAGACCTGCTGTTTTCAACTCTCTAGAGAGCAGGAGCAGTAGAGATACTCTTAATGATCGGCTATGAAAAGCCAACTGACATTTACTCCTGAGGTGCTGACTTGCTGCACCCTCGACAACTACTGTGATTATTATTATTTGACCATGCTGGTCATTTATGAACATTTGAACATCTTGGTCATGTTCTGTTATAATCTCCACCCGGCACAGCCAGAAGAGGACTGGCCACCCCTCATAGCCTGGTTCCTCTCTAGGTTTCTTCCTAGGTTTTGGCCTTTCTAGGGAGTTTTCCTAGCCACCGTGCTTCTACACCTGCATTGCTTTCTGTTTGGGGTTTTAGGCTGGGTTTCTGTACAGCACTTTGAGATATCAGCTGATGTAAGAAGGGCTATATAAATACATTTGATTCACAGGCTGCTTCTCCCAGACGGGGAGAGACTTGGTGCTAGCTAGGGTAATACATGCTGGAGGCACGACAATATGCCAGCCAAGCCCAGGAAAACTCAATCCATTATGATGTATTGATTGATGAGCAGATTAAAATGAAGGGCGTCAAAGTGCTGAGAGATGATGAGGCGGCCATGTGAGGATAACATAGAGAATGAGATTGCCCTCAGGGCTTGGGTTTTAGTTTACATTTGAAAGAGGTGGTCGAAACAATGACTGATTGATTAGCCATGGGCCAGGAGGAGCAGGGTAGGAAGAGAGAGACCGGATGAGTAGGATGAGACGTACGCTCTCCAACACAGCGGATGGCTTCCCAGGTCCAGCACATCAAAGGATTGGCCCTATGTCCTCCTTTGATTGGTGTGGAAACTTAAAATGGATGCCGCAGGCGAGGACTGAGAAGTAATGAATAAAAAAGTTAAAAGGTCTCTGAAAACTTTGGCCAGTACGAGACTAGTCACCACTGCCCACACAGTCAGATATCAAGCACACAGTCTCTTGAAGATGAGCAGTTTACAGGTAGTGGTGTTGTTTTCTAGACCTGAGTAACTGGGCCAAGTAGGCTTACCCTCGCTGCATCTCATTCATTCACCATAAAATCCCCCAACAACAGAACCCAAAAATGACAGCCAGGTGTCATAACCAGCCGGTTGGAGAGACTGATCATGACAGAAACAGGAACTGTGCGACAGTCTCTTAACAAAGCAAACTCAGACACACCAACATCACACACACACGGCGCTGCTGCTGCTGCTGTCTCGCTGCTTTTTTAATGGTTCACCATGCCCCTGTCCCTCCCTCCCTCCTTCTTCCCTTCCTCTCTCCAGAAGAGGGGGATAAATCAAACCCCTGTCTCCTTTGCTTGGCTCTGGTGATCCAGGAGATAAACACAGTTTGGAAATCTATAAAGCCAACTCCTCTGAACGCTGGCTGGGACATAGAGACTGGAGGAGACGTGGGGGTCAATACATCTATAGCCTATCACTACTTAGACTACAACAACACTGTCTGGACTGATGGATCAAACAGAGATTTTATCTAACAGGTTGAGAGCAGAATGTTTGGTGGTGGGAAGAGTTCACCATGCTGTATGCTAGATGTGCTTGTCATAGTTTATCAACATGGCCAATACAAGTCAATGTTAATGGAGAGCTTCATAGCCCTCATTTTAGGGTGTTGAAGCCTCCTCAGGAATATCCAGCATAACAAACAGATCTTGTTCACACCTGTTTTCATGTGTGTCTTGTGGTTTGTTTGTTGGCACATGTAGGCCAAGGTCTGAATTTTTAACAATAATGATCTCAATTTCAATCAGAACACCCTCAAATCAAATCCCATTTTATTTGTCACATGAGCCGAATACAACAGGTACAACCTTACAGTGAAATGTTAACTTACAAGCACTTAAGAGTTTGAAGGTAGACCTTGAAATACATCCACATGTGTGACACAGTGGATTATAAATGAAATAATCTGTCTGTAAACAGTTGTTGGAAAAATTACTTGTGTCATGCACAAAGTAGATGTCCCAACCAACTTGTTAACAAGAAATTTGTGGAGTGGTTGAAAAATGCGTTTTAATGACTCCAACCTAAGTGTTGGTAAACTTATGACTTCAACTGTATGTACGGTCACTGTGGGGACAACGTCATCGATGCACTTAATGATGAAGCCAGTGACTGATGTGGTGTACTCCTCAATGCCATCGGAAGAATCCCAGAACATATTCCAGTCTGTGCTAGCAAAACAGTTCTGTAGTTTAGCATCTGCGTCATCTGACCACTTCCTTATTGAGCGAGTCACTGCTGTTTCCTGCTATAGTTTTAGCTTGTAAGCAGGAATCCGGAGGATAGAGTTATGGTCAGATTTGCCAAATGGAGGGTGAGGGAGAGCTTTGTACACGTCTCTGTGTGTGGAGTAAAGGTGGTCTCGAGTTTTTTTTCCTTTGGTTGCACATTTAACATGCTGGTAGAAATTAGGTAAAAATGGATTTAAGTTTCCCTGCATTAAAGTCCACGGCCAGTAGGAGCTCTGCCTCTGGATGAGCATTTTATTGTTTGCTTATGGCCTTATACAGCTCGCTGAGTGCCGTCTTAGTGTCAGCATCGGTTTGTGGTGGTAAATAGACAGCTACGAAAAATATAGATTAAAACTCTCTTGGTAAATAGTGTGGTCTACAGCTTATCATGAGATACTCTACCTCAGGCGAGCAAAACCTCGAGAATGCCTTAATATTAGATTAATATTAGATGGAACGAAAACCCAGCCAGCTGTATGTTATCCATGTCGTTGTTCAGCCACGACTCGGTGAAACATAAGATATTACAGTTTTTAATGTCCCGTTAGTAGGATAGTCTTGATCGGAGCTCATCCATTTTGTTATCCAATGATTGCACGTTGGCAAATAGGACTGATGGTAGAGGGGGATTCCTCACTCACCGACGGATCCTTACAAGGCACCCCGACCTACGTCCCCGATATCTCAGTCTCTTCCTCATGCGAATGATGGGGATGTGGGTCTTGTCAGGTGTCTGAAGTAAATCCTTTGCGTCCGACTCGTGAAAAAATAAAATCTTCGTCCAGTATGAGGTGAGTAATCACTGTCCTGATATCCAGAAGCTCTTTTCGGTCATAAGAGACGATGGCAGAAACATTATGTAGAAAATAAGGTACAAATAATGAGAAAAAGCACACACACGCCCGTAAAACGGGAGCCATCTCCTCCGGCGCCATCATGTCTTTATCTGTAGTTAATTGTTACCCTTTTTCCTCTAGTCATAATTAAACAACTCTAAACTGTCATTATTTCTTAATTATGAAGTCAGGAAGGGAAATGCTCAGGACTGGGTTTTTTACAAGACAGCTGACAGGGAGAGAGAAGAGAGGTCTCTATAGACCTTCTCACCTGTGGTTGAGCAGTGAGATGCTGCTTGCTGGAATGGGCTGCAGCATTGTGTTTGAGTTCATGTGATTCAAAAGAGCAACTGAGTTTATTTTCTACCTGCTATCCCCTGCTTACAGCAGATATGAATGTATTTGCACGACTCATGATTGCATTTCATCTAAAACTGCTCCCACAGGGCAACTTGAAATACCAAACGCCTTTCATTCATATTTGACGCAACTATAATTTATTCACAAACCAGAGTTACGCAGTGTTATTGATATGGCTCACGCATTTCTAAAAGACCGAAAGGGATTCAAGATGATTCAACACATTCTACAAGGTCATGTACTTTGCATCTCGGCATTCTGCTTTTTTTTTATGGATAAACAATTCTGACAGTGAGAACACAATTGTGAATGCTCTTTCTGCTAAGGTTCACAGACCTGGGGGAAATTCAGCCCAGAGAAAGTCACTCAATTGTGGCTCTATAGAGAAAACCTTGTTAGATACACCAAAGTTAAAGTCATGTCTTACACATACATGTAAACATTAAGTACACAATTCTGAAAGTAAATGCCCTGATTTCTAGTCTTATCTTTAGCGGTTGGTGTTTGCAGCAGAGCGTTTCCATGGTTATTTGACGTTCTGCGGTTATCTTGTTTCAGGTTGTCTGCTGTCTGACTGCGTTAGGGAATCTCCTGCTTGTAGAACAGGATTTCTTAAACTATGGGTCGGGACCCAAAGTCGGTCCTGGGCATGTGACAGGTGGGTCGCAGTTATGAGAGTACATCTATCATCACACACTATTTTATTATTAATTTGAGTCGTTGGATGACGATTTGGGTCACGGGAGAATCGTCAATTTCTCACTTGGGTCTCGCGCTGAAAAGGTTTAAGAACCCCTGCTGTAGAAGATGAAGTTGTTGGTATGTAGATCTCTAAGCGCTGGGGAGGATGAGCTTGACAGGGCCAGAGCTGCAATCAGGACCTCAGGGTCTGCTCCTTCTCTGTAGCAGCACTAATGACCTCTATGGAACCAGGGTAATCAATTCTTAATGAACCGTGGAAAGACTTCTGTCTGTCACTTGACATGTCTACTGCTGCCATCTTAAATCCTACACCACCACCAGCCAATATCTACACATTCAGTGTTTCCCCTAGGATTTCTTTCACCAGAGGTGGGGGGGGGTCTTCCTAGGGCATACATCTATAAATCTATGAATAGGGGTGGACACACTTCCAGGATTACAACCTAGCTAGCTAGTTACCTTGGAGGTTTCTCGGACGATCTGACGTTTTAACGTGCCACTCTGATCTTAAAAGCGTCTCGGCAGACATTTGGTGCACCGCTGCTAAATGAATGTAGGACAAACACTGACATTTGATGTTCTTGCCAATGCTCTTTTATAGCTTTATTTGAGCACATATGTCAACACTTGACCATAGCGAAAAGGTTTTGCCTAGCTGCAGTAAGACAAACTTCAAAATTGCAAGTCAGTTGTGTCAATTTATTTTTACACAATACTACAGTATATGATAGCTACTTCTACAAGTGACCTACAATTAAGTTCTACATTTGGCAGAAACCCACCTGCTTTAAATAAGTAAGCTTCTCTCACAAAGATCAGGGTTAGCTGAGTTGTATCAGAGAGAGAGAAGGGAGAGAGAAAGTGAGAGACAGTATTTTCTCTTCTTGGGAGAAGCTTATGCTCCTTGAGATTATCACTTTCCCCTGCTGGGGGATTTGTCTCTGATCCCTTGTGCAGTGGTGGGTAGCCTAGCTATTTAATGACGCTCCCTTGGGGACGGATGATACAGATGTAGGATCTTAATTTGATCACCCTGTTGCAGGAGAACTTAACTGCAATGCAGGAAATGTAAAACTTGTAGTTTATTAAAAGCCTTCGGATGTTTGTAATTTCCACTTTAGATTTTTACTTACGAAAAATGTATCAACCCCTACAAAAATGTCCATTAATTATAATCCACATAATAATTCACATTTCCTATTGCTACAGGATTATTTTCCTGCTGTAGCATGCTGGCACTGTAGCAGACTAAGCAATATCTCTATTGCAGAGTAGAACATTTGCAGAGTACTGTAGAGCACTCATAGATTGCTCATTCTACCCACGATTAATTACCCAGGTAGTGCTGGCAAATACTGTGCACGCAAAACTCCCAAAGGATAACTGTCAAATTTGTAGGAATACACAGACATACACAGACAAAGCTGCACACAGCTACACACAGCTACACACACACACACAGTTAACAAAAGTGTTAAACAAATCAAAATATATTTAAAATTTGAGATTCTTCAAAGTAGCCACTCTTTGCCTTGATGACAGCCTTGCACAATCTTTGCATTCTCAACCAACTTCATGAGGTAGTCACCTGCAATGCATTTCAATTAATAGGTGTGCCTTGTTAAACGTTAATTTGTGGAATTTCTTTCCTTCTTAATGCGTTTGAGCCATCAGTTGTGTTGTGACAAGGTAGGGGTGGTATACAGAAGATAGCCCTATTTGGTAAAAGACGAAGCCCATATTATGGCAAGAACAGCTCAAATAAGGAAAGCGAAATGACAGTCCATCATTACTTTAAGACATGAAAGTCAGTCAATGCGGGAAATTCCAAGAGCTTTGAAAGTTTCTTCAAGTGCAGTCGCAAAAACCATCAAGCTCTATGATGAAACTGGCTCTCATGAGGACTGCCACAGGAAAGGAAGACCCAGTTACCTCTGCTGCAGAGAATAAGTTTATTAGAATTACCAGCCTCAGAAATTGAAGCCTAAATTAATGCTTCACGGCGTTCAAGTAACAGAGACATCTCAACATCAACTGTTCAGAGGAGACTGCGTGAATCAGGCCTTCGGGCTGCAAAGAAACCACTACTAAAGTACACCAATAAGAAGAAGAGACTTGCTTGGGCCAAGAAACATGAGCAATGGACATTAGAAATCTGTCCATAGGTCTGATTTTTGGTTCCAAGCGCTGTGTCTTTGTGAGACGCAGAGTAGGTGAACAGATGATAGGCAAGTCAGTTAAGAACAAATTCTTACTTACAATGATGGCATACCGGGAAACAATGGGTTCACTGCCTTGTTCAGGGGCAGAACAACAGATTTTTACCTTGTCAGCTCTGGGATTTGATCCAGCAACCGTTTGGTTACTGGCCCAATGCTCTAACCTCTAGGCTAACTGCCACCCCTAGCTGCTGCTTAGTGGGAATATAATTTGTTTTTCAACAGGACAATGACCCAACACAACTCCATGCTGTGTAAGGGCTTTTTTACCAAGAAGGAGAGTGATGGAGTGCTGCATCAGATGACCTGGCCTCCACAATCACCCGACCTCAACCCAATTGAGATGGTTTGGGATGAGTTGGACCGCAGAGTGAAGGAAAAGCAGCCAACAAGTGCTCAGCATATGTGTGAACTCCTTCAAGACTGTTGAAAAAGCATTCCAGGTGAAGCTGGTTGAGTGAATGCCAGGAGTGTGCAAATATATCATCAAGGCAAAGGCTGGTTACTTTGAAGAATCTAAAATCTAAAATATATTTTGATTTGTTTAACACTTTTTTGCTTAAAACATGATTCCAAATGTGTTATTTCATAGTTTTGATGTCTTCACTATTATTCTACAATGTAGAAAATAGTACAAATAAAGAAAAACCCTTTGACTGGTATAGTACTTTATTTAGTACCTTGTCTCCCCACTCTTTCATCCATACTGTGAGTGTCTGACTTGGAGTTGCCAATCTTCTTCCTTCACCCACCACCCCCTCCATGTTCCTTAGTGCTAGGTCCCTCTGTGGTGCTTTAGGATCAGCATGATTAGTACTGTTAATGAGCTGTAGCTTTCATCAGCAACAGCAGACTGACACATACACCACGTGTTGCTGTAGCCAACAGCAGACTGACACATACACCACGTGCATCCTGCAGGACCTCTAGGAAAGGCTGTGTTATCTCTCCTGTCAGCTGTACCAGCGTCTCAGTCAGGCGACCCGTCCTAATCCCATTATTAACGCCCCCCCCATTGAAAGAGCAACAGCAGGAAATAACACTAACGCTAGCCGGCCGGTGCCACGGAACCAGGGCGAACACAGTGAGTTACCCCCATCCACCTCTGGCACCGAGGCTGACACACCGGGAGAAAAGGTTGTCCAAAAAGACACAGCTCTTTAGGAAGCGCGACATGCACCTGGGAAAGCCTTCACCTGAAAAATCACAAAGTTCAATTAGTGGTTCAACAGTGCCGGTTGTCACGTTCCTGACCTGTTTTCTGTTTAATTTGTATGTGTTTAGTTGGTCAGGGCGTGAGTTGGGGTGGGCATTCTATGTTTTGTGTTTCTATGTTTAGGTTAGTGGTAATTAGCCTTATATGGTTCTCAATCAGGGACAGGTGTTTGACGTTTCCTCTGATTGAGAATCATATAAAGGTAGGCTGTTCACACTGTTTGTTTGTGGGTGATTGTCTTCCGTGTCTGTGTCTGTGCACCACACGGGACTGTTTCGTTTCTTCGTTCGTTTGTGTCGTCTGTACCAGTTCATGCGTTCTTCGTGTTATGTAAGTTCGTTTGTTCGGGTCTGTTTGACTTCGTTTATTATTTTGTATATTCTTAAAGTATGTTTAGTTTTCGTCTTGTTTAATAAATATTCATGTCGTATCACAACGCTGCGTTTTGGTCAAATCCCTAGGAGGAGGACACCCGTTACAGAATCACCCACCAACCAAAGACCAAGCGGCGTGGGAGAGCTCAACAGCGAAACCAGGACTCGTGGACATGGGAGGAAATATTGGACGGAAAAGGACCCTGGGCTCAGACAGGGGAATATCGCCGCTCTGTTGAAGAGAGGGAGGCAGCTAAAGCCCAGGAGCGGTGGTTTGAGGAGGCAGCAAGGAGACGTGGCTGGAAGCCTGTGAGTAAACCCCAAACATTTCTTGGGGGGGGGCTTAAAGGGAGAGTGGCGAAGTCAGGTAGGAGACCTGCGCCCACTCCCTGTACTTACCGTGGAGAGCGTGAGTACGGGCAGACACCGTGTTACGCAGTAGAGCGCATGGTGTCTCCTGTACGTGTGCACAGCCCGGTGCGGTACATACCAGCTCCTCGTATCGGCCGGGCCAGATTGAGCATTGAGCCAAGTGCCATGAAGCCGGCTCTACACATCTGGCCACCAGTGCGTCTCCTCGGGCCGGCTTACATGGCACCAGCCTTACGCATGGTGTCCCCGGTTCGCCTACATAGCCCGGTGCGGGTTATTCCTCCTCCCCGCACTGGTCGGGCGACGGGGAGTATACAACCAGGTAAGGTTGGGCAGGCTCAGTGCTCAAGGGAGCCAGTACGCCTGCATGGTCCGGTATTTCCGGCGCCACCTCCCCGCTCCAGCCCAGTACCACCAGTGCCTACACCACGCACCAGGTTTCCAGTGTGTCTCCAGAGCCCTGTTCCTCCTCCACGCACTCTCCCTGTGGTGCGTGTATCCAGCCCAGTGCCTCCAGTTCCGGCACCACGCATCAAGCCTCCTGTGCGTCTCCAGAGCCCTGTACGCACTGTTCCTTCTCCCCGTACTCGCCCTGATGTGCGTGCCCTCAGCCCGGTACCACCAGTGCCGGTACCACGCACCAGGCCTATAGTACGCCTTGAGAGTCCAGTGTGCCCTGTTGTTGTTCCCCGCACTAGCCTGAAGGTGCGTGTCCTTAGCCCGGTACCTCCAGTTCCGGCACCACGCACCAGGCCTACAGTGCGTCTCAGCCGGCCAGAGTCTGCCGTCTGCCCAGCGGCGCCTGAACTGCCCGTCTGCCCAGAGGAGCCTGAACTGCCCGTCTGCCCAACGGCGCCTGAACTGTCCGTCTGCCAAGCGCCGCATGAACTGCCCGTCGGTACTGAGCCTGCAAAGCCGCCCGTCTGCCATGAGCCTGCAAAGCCGCCCGTCTGCCATGAGCCTTCAGAGCCTTCCGCCAGACAGGAGCCGCTAGAGCCTTCCGCCAGACAGGAGCCGCTAGAGCCTTCCGCCAGACAGGAGCCGCTAGAGCCTTCCGCCAGACAGGAGCCGCTAGAGCCTTCCGCCAGACAGGATCAGCTAGAGCCTTCCGCCAGACAGGATCAGCCAGAGCCTTCCGCCAGACAGGATCAGCCAGAGCCTTCCGCCAGACAGGATCAGCCAGAGCCTTCCGCCAGACAGGATCAGCCAGAGCCTTCCGCCAGACAGGATCAGCCAGAGCCTTCCGCCAGACAGGATCAGCCAGAGCCGTCAGCGAGCCATGACCAGCCAGAGCCGTCAGCGAGCCATGACCAGCCAGAGCCGTCAGCGAGCCATGACCAGCCAGAGCCGTCAGCGAGCCATGACCAGCCAGAGCCGTCATCCAGCCATGACCAGCCAGAGCCGTCATCCAGCCATGACCAGCCAGAGCCGTCATCCAGCCATGACCAGCCAGAGCCGTCATCCAGCCATGACCAGCCAGAGCCGTCATCCAGCCATGACCAGCCAGAGCCGTCATCCAGCCAGGATCCGCCAGAGCCGTCATCCAGCCAGGATCCGCCAGAGCCGTCATCCAGCCAGGATCCGCCAGAGCCGTCATCCAGCCAGGATCCGCCAGAGCCGTCATCCAGCCAGGATCCGCCAGAGCCGTCATCCAGCCAGGATCCGCCATCCCTCAGTCCGGAGCTGCCGTCCCTCAGTCCGGAGCTGCCGTCCCTCAGTCCGGAGCTGCCGTCCCTCAGTCCGGAGCTGCCGTCCCTCAGTCCGGAGCTGCCGTCCCTCAGTCCGGAGCTGCCGTCCCTCATTCTGGTGTTGCCCCTCATTCCGGTGTTGCCCCTCATTCCGGTGTTGCCCCTCATTCCGGTGCTGCTCCTTATCCCGGTGATGCCCCTTAATTTAGGTGGAGTTATTTGGAGGGTGGTCATTGTGAGGGGGATAAGAAAGCGGGGATTTATTATGGTGGGATGGGAACCACGCCCAGAGCCTGAGCCGCCACCGTGGACAGATGCCCACCCAGACCCTCCCCTAGACTTTTGGTGGTGCGTCCGGAGTTCGCACCTTGAGGGGGGGGGGGTTCTGTCACGTTCCTGACCTGTTTTCTGTTTAATTTGTATGTGTTTAGTTGGTCAGGGCGTGAGTTGGGGTGGGCATTCTATGTTTTGTGTTTCTATGTTTAGGTTAGTGGTAATTAGCCTTATATGGTTCTCAATCAGGGACAGGTGTTTGACGTTTCCTCTGATTGAGAATCATATAAAGGTAGGCTGTTCACACTGTTTGTTTGTGGGTGATTGTCTTCCGTGTCTGTGTCTGTGCACCACACGGGACTGGTTCGTTTGTGTCGTCTGTACCAGTTCATGCGTTCTTCGTGTTATGTAAGTTCGTTTGTTCGGGTCTGTTTGACTTCGTTTATTATTTTGTATATTCTTAAAGTATGTTTAGTTTTCGTCTTGTTTAATAAATATTCATGTCGTATCACAACGCTGCGTTTTGGTCAAATCCCTACTCCTCCTCTTCGTCTGAAGAGGAGGAGGACACCCGTTACACCGGTCTACAATGAAAATCCACTGATGTGCAGGAACCCACTTTAATAGCTCTTAGAGCATTTAAATGACTACCTTACTGGAAGTTGGTTTAATGATGCAGTAGAGTCAGAGTACCTGTGGTTACGAAAATCTCTGAAGTCAAACTCAAGTTAACAGCGTATTGACAGATAGGCCTCCATCAAATATAACATTGCTCTGAATTTTCCCTGTCAGTATGGCTGATGCTTGCACTCCATATCAAGCACATTTGATTGGCAGGAAATTGATCATAAGATAGTTGAGTGTTAGAACCCATTGTGAATGAGGCTATGTTGTACTCCCAGAGGACTAACTGTTCTTTAGGGATTTGCATTGACATGTTATGTTAGATGTGGCTCTCTGGAATCGGCTGTCTTTCAAACCTCTCTTCTGCTTTACATTTCTCTCTCTCGTCACCTTCTTATCGTCACCCTCTTATATCTAAATCATAAGTCCGTCACGGTTTAGTCCCAAAAGATTATGCAACTCTTCAATCAGAGATGTCACTCTCACTTTATTTCTAACAGGCCTAGCAAGTCCTCCATCACAGCTGCCAATCAAACTCATGAAAAATTGACGAGCTATTTTATCAAAGTAATTGTGTGCACCAATACGATAAGATCACAACACCTTTAAAACAATTTCCCACATCTGAATAACAAGACTGCATATAAACCACCAGATCTAGTAATGGAATGTTATTGAAGCAAATCCCAATCATGGCATCTAAAGACGTCGCAGATGCACAAGCATGGGAGATTCTCTCCTCTTAGCACAAACCCATCTTATGGGTCGTTGGCAGGTACAGGATGTGTCAGAATGACATCCTAAATCTGGCACTGTATCTGCCACCTCTAATCCACAGGAAGAGACATAAAACACCTCCTGCTCTGACGCCTTCACACCTCCTGACGCACAACGTCTGCTTTCTGATTTATTTACCAGCTGACAGTTCTATTAAGAGTCATGCTATGCTGATCATTTGGGAGCAGGGTTTGAGAAAGCACACATTTCATGCCTGGCAGGCACACCATCTAACTTCCTGATGACTGCATTGGAGGCTTAAATGTCCATTGGCTCATTGTACATAACATTACTCTCTAAAAGGATGGCGTGTGTGTGGCTGACAGCGGGGCCTGGTCCGGTGCTTTGCTGAATGGGGAGGGAACGGAGAGAGGGATGAGTTAAAGAGGAGAGAGATAGAGGGGTGGGCCCTTTTTCTCTCTGTCTGGAGTATACTGTGGGAGAGTCTCTGATCTGTGGAGTGTGCTGTGGGAGAGTCTCTGATCTGTGGAGTATGCTGTGGGAGAGTCTCTGATCTGTGGAGTGTGCTGTGGGAGAGTCTCTGATCTGTGGAGTGTGCTGTGGGAGAGTCTCTGATCTGTGGAGTGTGCTGTGGGAGAGTCTCTGATCTGTGGAGTATGCTGTGGGAGAGTCTCTGATCTGTGGAGTATGCTGTGGGAGAGTCTCTGATCTGTGGAGTATGTTGTGGGAGAGTCTCTGATCTGTGGAGTATGTTGTGGGAGAGTCTCTGATCTGTGGAGAATGCTTTGGGAGAGTCTGATCTGTAGAGAATGCTTTGGGAGAGTCTCTGATCTGTGGAGAATGCTTTGGGAGATTCTCTGATCTGTGGAGTATGCTGTGGGAGAGTCTCTGATCTGTGGAGTATGCTGTGGGAGAGTCTCTGATCTATGGAGAATGCTTTGGGAGAGTCTGATCTGTGGAGAATGCTTTGGGAGATTCTCTGATCTGTGGAGAATGCTTTGGGAGATTCTCTGATCTGTGGAGTATGCTGTGGGAGAGTCTCTGATCTGTGGAGTATGCTGTGGGAGAGTCTGATCTGTGGAGTATGCTGTGGGAGAGTCTGATCTGTGGAGTATGCTGTGGGAGAGTCTCTGATCTGTGGAGTATGCTGTGGGAGAGTCTCTGATCTGTGGAGTATGCTGTGGGAGTCTCAATGGGCTTCCAAAGAGCTGGAGAAGTGAGCCGGCTTTCATCAGCCCCATTCACAACTCCTCTTGATGTCCCACCACACTACTACTGCTGTCCTCTAAAACTCTGACTAATGAGTGTGTGTAACTGGAACTCCCATTTGGTCATGTTACATCATCTCCCAAATCATCTCAGGCCCAGCCAGCCAGTCCATCACGCTACCACTGATAGGAAGGATAAGAGCTGGTTGATGTTATTAGCTATTGACTTTAGTGGTACTATGACACACACAGCAACTGCCCACTGGCTTAGTGCACAACCTTGTAAAGTTGTGAGTGGAGAGGGAGGCTAAATAAGCTCTCATTTATGGCAGGTCATATTCAGTTCAGAAAGACATTGGTGAAATATGTAGCCTGGTCCCAGATCTGTCTGGGCCCCGAGCTTGAACTTCTAATGGCATGGCTTTCTTCCTGACCTCATCTCTTGATAGTACTTTTCAGCATCAATATTTTAACTCTTCTCTCTGTTTTTTTCTCCAAATCCTTCTTTGTGACCATCACTTTCCATGTTCTTTAATGTGCTTTTATCTTTTCCTCCCTGCTGGTCTTCATCCCATCCCTTAGTTGACATCTCTTATCCACCTCCTCTCTTTCCCCCAACAAGGCGTCTCTCACTTGCCTCTATTTTAAAGAATTGTGAGAAATGGAGAGCCACACTGTGCAAAGATCCCCAACAGCCACAGTACTGTATGAGTGCTGAACAGACTGTGTGTATTTAAATGCCAAATCATGCAATCTCATGCATAGGCACGAGTTGGCCCACACCTATGATAAATTAAAGACACGGTAAAGAGAGCACACACACACGCACACACACACATACACACACACACGCACACCTGAATAAATAGACAAACAAACAGTACTGCCTGTAAGCAGCAGAGGAGCCAGACGGTGACAGCAGCTGTCTCCCATTAGTGGAGCTTTGTGCTGTTCTGTTCTGCACAGAAACCTCTGGATCAATAAACCACGAGGAACCAAATGGGCCTTTTAATGTTTGATGCTAATGCCAGCTTCTGTCTCAGGGGGCCCATTGGACCAGTACTGAGTGCAGCAATGTGCGGCCACTTACCCGTACGGGCAGCCTAGTGGTCCAAACAGAGCCAGGAAACAGGTCGTTGAAATGCCTCCACAACACACTCAAGAGCCCCCCTGGTTCCTTTGTTTGCTTGTGGAAGCCATATCCAAACTGAGCATGGAGCCCCTGCCGAATACATGAATGATAATCACCTTCCTGTGTGTTCAGGCATTTGCCTTGGTGAGGGTCGGAAATAGGGATGGTCAGCGGAGTTCTTGTTTCCATCCAGGATGGCGAGCCGAGCACCAATCTGCTTCCTCACTAGAGCCAGACAGGCAGGCATTGTCATGCTGCCAGAGCCGACCCATCCATCACATCCTCCACTAGAGTGGAGAAGCGCCTGGCATTTGGTGGAAGTTGTCACAGGATGAGTGTGATTATCATCGACCGACCATGCAGTGTGGTTGTCATGGAGGGGGCTGCCTGTCAGTTTTAGTTTGGGAGTTAATTGGTCCACAGTGAGGGGGTGGTCAAGGCGATGCAAGGGGGAAGGGAGCGAGAGGGAGGCTGGAGGGAGGCAGGGCGGATTGTCCAGCTGCTCCAGTTTGCAGACAACTACTGAGTGCAGACTGGGCATGTCTACCTGAGAAGTGCTGTGTGCAGTGGGCCAGTTAAGCAGATTATTCAAGAGTGTTAATCGTAGTAAGGAGACTTCTTTAGGTATTGTATTGCTGCAGCCTGCAGGGGCGGGAACATGTCAGTTGGTTTCATGTACATTTCCTTGAAAACACACCTGCACAGAAGCAGACATTTTGAAAGCACTGTTCTAGCGTTGCTGTTCAAATGCCTGCAGGTGGATTGTTCTCATCAGATGTTCAGCCTCTCCTCTGCTTTTAAGGAGAGGTGCCTCTTCGCTATGTGCCGTCTTTGACAGACACTCACAACAGCCAGTTACTCCTGGATAGAAGTCTGACTACACTGAGCCTAGAAGGATTTGACAATCAAACCTGGGATCTGTGGCTGCAATGAGAAAATAAAAGTACACTATATTTCCAATTACTACTCCCCAGGAACGTCTTAATAGCCAATTTCACAGTGACCTCAACATGACATATCTGAGAGAAGGAGAATGGAGAGAGATAGAGATTCAGTGAGTGAGTTGAATGAGGCAGAGATTGCCTGAATGCTGATGATGCATGTCATTGCCACGAGCAAAGTGCTGTGATGGATCAATAAAAGACAAGGAAGCAATGAGCAGCCAACAGGCCCCGAGCATTCAGACCTCTCATTGTCATCGCCAATGTTGACTCCTCCCCACACAGCACTCCATAAAGCCACGCTCTGCAGCCTTGCGGTATGGTACATTGTGATGTCATATTTCTTGACAGAGCCTATGGGGGGGGGGGGGGGGGCACAGACTGTTGAGTTCATAAAACATATTTGTCACCTGTATTTTTGGAGAATCTCATTGGTGAAAAGGCCCCGTTACTTGGCAGAGATCATGAAAAAAAAGAATCTTAATTTAAATGACGTAAATATTTACAATATGTTTAGTAAAGTGTGTTTTTAGGCATCATACAGGCCATGTTAGTCAGTTTGTTGATCACCCCCTGTATAGTCTGAACATGATCAGATCTGTACCGGATTATGAAGACCGTATCCAGAACATCTCAGAGTAGGCCTGCTGATCTAGGCTCTGTCCATATAATCATACTCATTATGATCTAAAATGCTAAACTGATCCTAGATCAGCACTCCTACTCAGAGATCATTTTGTGGATATGGGCTCTTCCCTGTGAGAGAGGGAAACCAACCAAGTGGTTACCACTGACTCACTCCCACCACTGAGCGATAAGCAGTGTCTTTCTTTCATGTGGAAAAACAAGGTGCTGATATGAACACCCAGGCTGTGCTCATTGGCCAGGGCTTCTGTTTTAACTCAGTCTGGGATGAGAATGCTGTGGAATTCTCTAGATAATCTCCATGCTGGTGTTTATGTTCAACGTGAATTTACAGAGAGGCTCCTGCAGCTATACAGATGGATGGTGTTGTGGTTCTCAGACCAACATCTGTCAAGCAGCATTAACACCATTCATTATGTTTTTTAATCAGTGGTTTGTGTTACAGAGATGAGTTGAAGGATCATTGCCTTTGATTGATCACTGGTTGATTGTATGCACCCGCTTTAAAGCCACAATCTAGAGTCTGTGTGCATTCTTTACCAGCTTAAATTCTGCAAAGTAACTTTCACTGTGATGCTTTTTACAAGCTTGGGTAAATTCTGATGTATGAGAGAGCATTACATGCAGACTACACCACGGGAGTACGCCACTGGGATTTTGTACATCTGACAAAATGCAATCATGACATGCAGGTTAAAACTCAAATCAACTGTGCATCAATTATATTAATTTTGGGTGGCTCCAAACACATGAAACATTAATGGATATTTAGCTGGGAGATTAACATTGGGTTGTTATTTTACCTAACATTCATATGGTCCTCCTTTAAGATGGTTCTTTGTAGAATTTTGACCTGGAGTCATACATAATCTTGTGTTTCTCTACTCCAAGGATTCATCTACAGATAAAACGGGAAACCTAGTTGGTGTTTAGTTATTTTTAATTAATCTCTTATCGTGTGTTTTTCAAGCATCTATGTGGGTTTGTATCTTCCTGACATACAATAAGGAGGGGACTTGCAGCACCTGGATAATCTCAAATAGAACCACGTTTGCGCTTGACAGATGCGTGTGTTAATTCATTTTTGCAAGGCTTGTACATGCAACTTGGCCGGTGTGGTTTGCGTGTCTGGCTGTATTTTTTGTGGTTGTCTTTGCTCCATTAATATATGTTTTAAAGATAGTGCGACAGTGTTTGATGATTTAAGACGGATAAACGAACATGGCTGTCATCTGCAAGGAGCTTTTGCTCATTTTATAGAAATATGTTTGCTTAACCGACGTACTTAACCCCCGACATACACTTATTATAAAACTGACGTCAAGTATAACACTATAAACCACACTTAAAGCTAGAATCCTTAATTTAAATAATAGCAAAGGGCATCCCTGCCCGTTCTGCAAAAAATCTAAGGGATTGGGCTGGAGAAATGTAACCACTCTAAAATTCATAGACAGAGCTATAGATGCAAGGACTAACCACCAATGATATCGAATGCATAGTTTTAACCATGTTTTTAGGCCATACAGTGTTTGTTTACATTTACGTTGTTTACAAACATTGGAGTAAAACAAGCGTATATATTTAGGGTTCTGATGGGGCGAGACAGTTGAACTAAACTCATGAGGCATTTATCAGTTATATTCTTCAAGAATCAATTGGCAGCCTATAATTTAAAAGTCCAAGAATGGATGTAGCAACTAAGGATTCTAGCTTTAACACATTGTTATAATTGCCCCTACCTGGCTGATTGAACAGCTGGAATACAGAGATTTATCTCTTGTTGTAGAACTGCTGAAGTTCTGAACTCCTTTACCCTTCAAGGAATCAATATGCAGACGGAGGGAACTTACCCGCAGCCAGCTGCATCCAGCCGCAGATCTTGTAGACCGTGCCTGTGCTGCAGAAGAAGAATAACGTAAAGCAGCCGATGCATCCGATGACCAGCGCCATGGACATCCCGATGAAGAAGGACGCGGCTTTGAAGGCGTCGGAGGGGATGGTGCTGAACTCCATGAAGCTGCCCTGGCACGTCAGGTCCCGGGACAGCCCGTTTCCGATGCAGTAGTGGAAGAGGCCGAAGTAGCCGGCCTGCGGCGTGTCCATCCCGTCTCCGATCCAGTAGGGCTGGATGAAGCACACCACGTTGACTATAGCGAAGAGGATGGTGAAGATAGCCCACAGAACCCCGATAGCGCGGGAGTTCCTCACGTAGTTGGTCTGGTAGATTGTGGCAGCCTCGGAAGCGGGAAGCATGGTTGTAGGAGCCCCAGGCACCATCATTCAGTCTCTAAAGGTTTTTATATTTACGAACTGTTCACACACAGAGCTTTAATCAAGCACAGAGCACATCCCGGCCGCGTCAATGTGACATGATCTCCCCGACTAAACTGCTCCCTTCTGGGCGAGTGTTTAGCCTACTAAAGCCTCGCAGCTTGCACTGTGCTTGGGTCCGCCACCGTTTTCCTTATCTTTATTGAATGGTAGGCTGGGTATCCGAGAGATATTACGAATAATACTGAGGAGGAATCTTCTGAATGAATGATCACTGAGATAACAGCATGTAATAATCACCGGGTGTTAATTCGAAACGGCCATGCATTTAGCAAATACTCTACAGCCATAGTAGGCTAAACAAACATCCTACGGTCAGAACTGCATTCGACTGAGGGCGCACAGAGATGAATAATCCATGAAAAATGCTAAAGTCTACGGAGAGCGGCTGAGATCCCCCTTCACAGAAGCGGCCACAACCGTAGTTGTCAAGGCTACAACCTCATCTTCCACCGAATACCAATTTTCCCGAGGTGGGGGTGCATTTAACTGAAATGATGAAGTCGCGAGTGTTGACAATCTGCTCACTGTGCATCATGTGCTCTGCGTCCATATTTGACCAAAGAACACCTGTATTCCAGGCAGGCGCAGTCCGACTGTCACAACCGATAGACCTATCAAAGCCCCTTTGATAAAGCACCATGCGCAATATAGCCTATCCCCTAATCCCACTTTCGCATGCCCCAGTGCAATGATGGAATGGGAGACATCTGAAATAAAATCGTTAAATCTAAAAAGCAACACTCCTATTTGATTTAGTCTAGATTGGCTCTGACTCGTGAGGCAGAATATTGAAGTCTCAGCTCTCTCTCCATGTCGTCTCTCTCTCCGTGTTGATCTGTGTCCTCCGAAATAGGATGGCTTCTGTCGCAAAACAAGACGCGCTGGTATTTAGCGCACAGTGAACAAGTGCACATCAACAACAAGGGCAGGCTATACAACTCAACCCTGCGACATGGCATTTTATCACAAAGTCATGATAAAGGCTAATTGGCTAAACTTAATCATGATTGCAATGGCTAGGTAATCACTCTAAATGCATCACCTGTTTGATAGCCTACCCCAAGTCTCCAACGTTGTGTGCTATGCAGTGGGCAACAGTGCTCAGTGGTTAGGTTGACTTGATGCTCTTCTTGTTGATCACTTGATGATTCTGAAGTGGCTTTGACTGCTCTGCCAGTACCTTCTCTCAGTGCAGTCTATTCTTATTCAGGATTAGCCTTCTCAAAGCTGCATGTGGCATATTCCTCCCCTTGGCACGGTAGAGGTAGCCTATAGGCTTAACAAGAAAAACAAACATGTACACAGGCATGAAAGCATTTTATGTTCATTATTTAGGTGAAGGCTTGTGGTTACAATTATTTTGAAACTGAGAAAATAACTTTATATTTACAGTAGCATACCTATGAGTTTATGAATGGTGTAAGACAAATTTAATCATTCTCAAGGTGAAAAAACAAAACAAAGAAATGACAAACTTCATAGCTGTAAAAGAAGACAAGGAGCCCATCCACACAGACTCTGAGCAAAGTGTGTGTTCAGGTTTCTTACATGGGTGACCCGTTGAAATCATGAAAACTATGAAACCTTGCGCTAGAATGATGTCTGTCATCCTGTCAATTATAATTCAGAAATCTAACTTTTGGTGTTAAAAGGAAGTTATTGTCAGTTTAAAAAAATTATAATAACCATGTAAACATGTATTTCTCAAAAATCAAATGTATAGTAATTCCAACGAATGGTGTTTGAATAGTGGCACTGGGACCTTTTTCAGCTACAAAAATGCCCAAAATAAACCTTTAATCAATTTAAATGTAATTTCCTTCATTCGATATTCTAACATATATTGAAATATGTTGTTGTAGTTGTTCATAATATCTCAAAATAAATTATAGAGGCTATATATCACATAAACAGCATAGGATGATGGTGGAAGGAATTGGAGGAAAATAACAAGGGTAGGGATGGATAGAAAGAAAGGACCATGACATGTAAGAAAGAGAGGATAGAAAAATGTATGATTTTTTAAACGAATGTATGAAAAGGGACAGCATTTGGGGAATAATAGAGGTATTCCAGGATCAATTAAAAGGTGTGCAGAATCATTTTAGTTAGATTTTTACCAAGAGCTTGGAATCTCCCCAAATCAATATTCAAATGGCATGGGGTGAGTCTAGTATAAGGTTACTGTCACAAAATGGTGAAAACTGAGCGTGTTTTATACAGTATATAGGCCTTTACAAAGTCGTATAAATGATTTCACAACAAGTGCCAGGTGAAGTGGGACATTAATGCATTTCTAATGAGAAAATGTTGTCCCACCTCATCTACTAACTAGCCTGTAGAGTCCCACTGTAAACGTTATATCATATACCAGCTTTTCCCATCAGGCCGCCGATACAGATCTGTATAGGGATCTACCGGTAATTTACCAACATCAACATCTTCGGTAATTTGGGTACTTAACAGGTAATCTATGGCAGTCTATGGTAACTGGTAATTTAGGCCTATACTTGAATAACTATTTAAAAAATGTATTCATATATAGTATTCCATTTTTATTAATTAGTCCATATTGTGGGGCTTCTAGTGGAAACACCATATGTTCAAGAAAAAATAGCCTAATTAGGCTAATGAAAAAAGCATCAACAATGGCATTATTTTGTATTAACTCTTCCAAGTGTTGACTTTTTTTCACATCTGCCACCAGTTTGGCGCCAAAACATTTACAACAAAGCAGTCAAATAAGTGTGTAAAAACATATAAAGGATATTTCATGCTAAAACCCTCATATTAAACACCAATGGTATTCAGTAAACTGGTGGTTTATTTAAGTGATAATGCCCGAGAAGCCGGTGTTTGAACATTTTTGCAATGAAAAGAAATGTCTTCAATTAAATCACTCGCTTTCATACATCAAAAACATCGCACATAGGGGTGATGGCATTTGGTGATAGTGGCATCGCTTTGCAAATAGACAACTACAACTCCCAGAGTCAGGAAATTGTGACGTGAAATTTGGAGACGCGGGAAACTCTTGACATGTTTACTGGGATGTTGGATATGGGTAATTTCACTGCATGAACTCAAACCAGGTAACATTATTCAGTATGCTTGCAGTAACAAAATATGAACTTTCAACAACTAAACATTACCCTCGAGTTTCCACGGAGCTACACTGTTGTTGTCAGTTGAGTTAGCTAGCACTGCTGCAGAGGAAGGAAGGCAAAGACAGACCATTTGCACAATGCACCGCTAACGTTAGTTTGAAAAGAGTTACCATGTTCTGTAACTGTCTCTTTATCTCTATTACAGGCCAAACTACTTTAAGTCATACACTTTACGGTTCGGCGTGTGTCTAAAAGTAGCCTAAACAATGGCAGCACAACTTCAGCACCTAGGGTATGAGGATGAAAAGTTGCAGCGCGTGATGGAGAGGTTGCCTTGCAGAGATGTCCAGGCGAGCATGCTGCTGGCGTTGATGGGAGAGGTCTGTGTCTGATTTGAAACATTGTAACTTCAAGTTCCTTACGGTATACAGTTAAATTAAAAAAATAAAACAATGCTATGTTAGTTAGCTGGCTATGACTATCCAACACTGGAACTCTTCCAAGGTAAGCTTTAGGTTTTACTAATTTATTGCCACCGGGGGCGTCAGTTTAACTGCTTAACTGCTTACATTGATGATGATGCATGATTGTAGCAGGTTTACTAACTTGTTAGTTCTATTAGTTATGTTGACTATGATATTACTTTAGCTCATATGGTGACAAAGATGTAGGCTGTGTGTAGCGGTTATGAAATGGTTTGGCTCGGGAAGTTTTTTCGCCTGGTCTCAGACAGCTGATGTTTTTTGCATTGAAGTCCACAAGCAAAAGGAAAATATGAGAGGAGAGCACGTAGATGCGAGAAGGAATACAACGTAGCTGCTATGAAAGTGAACTATGTTTACTTGTGATCAGGGGTGTATTCATTCCGATGATTCTTTTGAAAAACGTTTCTTAAACGGATGGAAACGGAAGAAACGGGGATAAACATACATGCATTTGTCCAATAGAAACTCTTGTTTGGACTAATGATTACACCCTAGTTCAATGAGCTAGATGCAATATTGAATGTGTGACTGTCTGTCACTTCAAATTTTTCTCTTGAACTGTGTGCATCTATGTTGTAAACTCTCATTCATAGGCTAGATTGTAGCAACCTCATGATGGGTAATGGGAAAATTCTAGTATCATGTAGTAGCCTAAACCTATCGATGTTACATTGAACTGGATGAATGGAATATGAATGACAGTCATCTAATATGCTGTAATAGAAATAAGGCCATGCTCATAAATCGTCCTCCTTCATCTTTATCACCACCCATCGCCACTATTAAATAATACATTTAAAATGTTTTCTTGCCCAAATATGTGAATCATTGTATTGACACTTTCATACATTTTGTGCCTACAGCCAGAGCAATGCAGCTACCCTTCCATTTTTATTTATGGTCATCGTGCCACAGGAAAAAGCCATGTGATACACACCTTGCTGAAGGAACTGGAGCTTCCCTATGCCACAGTGAGCTGTGTGGAGTGTGTCTCTGTAGGACTGCTGTTTGAGCAGGTTCTCCTCTCCCTCTTTGGCTCCGACTCTGTCTCCCTACTGTCCCGCAGTCCCTCCCTGTCAGACTTCGTACGAGTCTACAAACAACTGTGTGTCCAGGCCTCAGCCAAGCAGACACGATACATTGTGAGTAAAAATCATCCTCACCTGTGATATTCCTGCTTGATAATCCACTTCTTTTAAAAATTGCATCCTCAGTTACAATGCAGATTCTCTTTCCGATGAAGTATAACGTGAATTGTTATAAAGCATAATTTGTGGTATATTATGTATTATGAAACAGTTACAGTGACCTCTGCTGTGTGTATCTGGGTAGGTGCTGGACCGGGCTGAGCTCCTTAGAGATATGGAAGCCAATCTCCTCCCTGCCTTCTTGCGCCTTCAGGAACTGGTAAGAGTCATGTCACCTGTTGAGCATACTACTTCATTAAGTTGCAGACAGACTGAGTGATGGATGGTGAACTAGCGCAGAAGGGTCCCTTTTTGATAGATAACCTTGAATTGAATGTTTCAAGGAGGCACTCGAATAAGTGCTTTGAAAGGCAGAGATGAGGAAGAATGACAATCATTCTTGATAATCATTCTTTGCATATTAATTCTGAACTTCAAAAGTGCAGATAGATGACCAGAATGTTTAGTTTTTGTTTAGTTTTTAAAGCTGAATACCGCCTGTTTTTATCTTGGTAGAAGTGTTTTTAACAGCTGTGTGAGTGGCATGTAGCTAGTGCAGTTACGGTGACAGATGTGCAGTCACGGTGACAGATGCACCTTTTGAGGTGATAATCAGAAGCAGTATTGTAATGTGAAGTGTTGGGAGAATGCACTTGGACAGCTGTCTTCATAACTGTCCTCCCTCTTTAGTTTACTCAGGTTTGAAGGAGGAAAACACATCCCCTTGCATTGATGTTGTAAAGGTGTTGTTGACTACCAACATAGTTGTATTCTTTGTGAATCCACAATGCAATGCCAAGTAACTGATCTGTGATCTGATTTTGTACCTCTACGTAACTGACACACTGCTTCTCTGGCAGGTTGAGGACAATGTGACAGTGATCCTGCTCAGTGAGATCGTGTGGGATAAGTTCCGACCCAACACTGGCTGCTTTGAACCACTGCTGCTCCACTTCCCTGACTACAGTAAAGGTACAGCTGTCAACAGACAAGCATCTATGGCCTTCAGCATTGAATTAGGTACAGATGGATTAGTGGCAGTGGAGGCTGTTGAGGGGACGGCTCATAATAATGGCCGGAACGGTGCAAATGGAATGGCATCAAACATCTAGAAACCATGTGTTTGATGTATTTGATACCGTTCCACCTATTCCGCTCCAGTCATTACCACGAGACTGTTCTCCCCAATTAAAGTGTCACCAACCTCCTCTTTGTACCTGTGGTTTTGCACCAACACATGAAAAGTGACTGTGACAGAACACAGCAAACAAAGGCGTCCGGTCGAGAAAATTAACACTTAGGATTTAATCAATGTTTGAAAGAATGTCTGAGTTCCTGTACATAAAATGACTACAATCATGTATGAGGGAGTCTTTGTGTGTGACTTCATTTGAGGCAGGCGTTGACTGTGTGTGTGTTGTCCCTGTGCAGGGGAGCTGCAGCAGATCCTGTCTGAGGACAGCCACCCGTCCTACTCCCCAGAGCTCTACTCAGCCTTCATCAACATCCTACTGGGAGTCTTCTACTCCGTCTGCAGGGACCTCCGAGAGCTCAGACACCTGGTCAGTTACACACTACATAAGTAGTCAGGCACACACATGCTCACACATTCAGACCACACTCAGTAAGGACACAGACACACTCAAAGTAACTCTCAACTAGCTGTTAACACGCTATGTCATAACACGCTCCGATAGCCCAGACAAAGAACTAGCCCTTGCACCTATCTCTAGATGTGTCTTGATGCCCCCTTGTAAGTTTGAAGAAAAGGTCTGGCTTACACACTTATCCAGTCCTTTAAGATGTATTCTGGGGGTTTAAAGAAATGTCAATAGGTTGGTGCAAGGGGTTAATTTCAGATTAGGCAACAGTTTGCTCTGAATATGTACACACACTCTCCATGCTACCCTTTGAGGATTCAGTATGAGTTTGTTTCCAGGCTATCCATCACTATTTTATTTAGTCCACTTGAGTTACTACTTCTAAGGATTGGGGTTTTCTTTGTTATGCAGAATTGTAATAATGATCCAACCTTGGCAGACATGTTGTTTACATTGTCATAGTCTGTACTTGTTGTCCTTTCATATTTTTAATTCTCTTTTCAAACAGGCTGCCCTCAATTTCTCTAAATTCATTGAACCTTTGGAGCAAGGCAAAGGTAATATATTCATATTTCTAGAACAGTAACCACATCAATATTTCAATTACTTTGCTGTCTTCCCTTAGTGTCTCTCTCTACTTTAATTTGATGATGGATTCCTTTCATGTCATCCTCTCTCTAGCTTGTTTCTCAGATTATCAATGTTTAAATTCCAACCTTTATTTTCTCTGCCCTCAGTGAAAGAGGGTGACACTCACAAGCTGTGGAGGAACATCGAGCCTCACCTGAAGAAGGCCATGCAGACGGTGTACCTGCGAGAGGTGTCCAGGTCTGTCTGTGTACATCTGCCTCAGCCAAAGATGATCGAGTCCCATTGATTTAGCTTCCGTGACCAACCTCCTTCTCTCATGGACTGACGACAGACGGCCTTAATTACGTTTGCCGGCCTTTATTACACAACAGCGGCTCAGTGCTGCTGGCTCTGTAATAGTGGTGTGTCCCCTGACTTTGTCATGTCTCTGTTCTGCTCAGTGTGCAGTGGGAGCAACAGCTGCAGATGGAGGAGAAGGAGGCAGGAGCCGTGAGAGGTAGGCAAGGAGAAGTGTGGACACACAGATACACACAGATACATATGCACGCATTCACTGAGAACAAGACCGGTGGAAATAACCTAGTTAGAATCTAGTGACCAGGACCAGTTCACACACTCCCAGACCCCAGCTATCTCCTCCTTTGTGTTGCTGCTAGTCCCCAGCCTGAGAGGGAGTTCAGGGCAGTGGACCCTCTAAACTACCCCTATGTTTATCCTTGAATGGAGGGCCCACTCCAGACTCATTGTTACTAGATACCCAGACAGTGGAAACAACAGCAGATGTTTCTTTCATCTCCTATCCACAAGCCATCTGTAGATGATGCTGTTGTACATGTTTCCCAGGTAAGGACATTGAGAGCTTCCTCTGCCTTTCTCAGGTCTGTCTGCTCATGCCCATGTGGAGCTGCCTTACTACTCCAAGTTCCTGCTGATAGCTGCATACCTGGCCTCCTACAACCCTGCTCGCACTGACAAACGCTTCTTCCTCAAGGTACCTGTTCTCTCCTCAGCACCTGAACCTCATTCACCTCACCATCTCAAAAGCTAGACACGTGATTGTCAAGTCATGGTTGGAATAGGAGTCAATTGTTAAACATCAATACTAGAGGTCGACCGATTATGAGTTTTCAACGCCGATACCGATTATTGGAGGACCAAAAAAGGCCGATACCGATTAATTGGCCGATATTTTAAATTATTATTATTATTAAAAAAAATAAAAAAAATATTGTAATGACAATTACAACAATACTGAATGAACACTTATTTTAACTTAATATAATACATCAATAAAATCAATTTAGCCTCAAATAAATAATGAAACATGTTCAATTTGGTTTAAATAATGCAAAAACAAAGTGTTGGAGAAGAAAGTAAAATTGCAATATGTGCCATGTAAAAAAGCTAACGTTTAAGTTCCTTGCTCAGAACATGAGAACCTATGAAAGCTGGTGGTTCCTTTTAACAGGAGTCTTCAATATTCCCAGGTAAGAAGTTTTAGGTTGTAGTTATTATAGGAATTACAGGACAATTTCTCTCTATACGATTTGTATTTCATATACCTTTGACTATTGGATGTTCTTATAGGCACTTTAGTATTGCCAGTGTAACAGTATAGCTTCCGTCCCTCTCCTCGCCCCTACCTGGGCTCGAACCAGGAACACATCGACAACAGCCACCCTCGAAGCATCGTTACCCATCGCTCCACAAAAGCCTCGGCCCTTGCAGAGCAAGGGGACGTTTGAACCGCTATTAGCGCACACCCCGCTAACTAGCTAGCCATTTCACATCGGTTACACCAGCCTAATCTCAGGAGTTGATATGCTTGAAGTCATAAACAGCTCAATGCTTGAAGCACAGCGACGAGCTGCTGGCAAAACGCACGAAAGTGCTGTTTGAATGAATGCTTACGAGCCTGATGGTGCCTACCATCGCTCAGTCAGACTGCTCTATCAAATCATAGACTTAATTATAACATAATAACACACAGAAATACGAGCCTTAGGTCATTAATATGGTCGAATCCGGAAACTATCATCTCGAAAACAAGACATTTATTCTTTCAGTGAAATACGGAACCGTTCCGTATTTTATCTAACGGGTGGCATCCATAAGTCTAAATATTCCTGTTACATTGCACAACCTTCAATGTTATGTCATAATTACGTAACATTCTGGCAAATTAGGCGGCCGAAACTGTTGCATATACACTGACTCTGCGTGCAATGAACGCAAGAGAAGTGACACAATTTCACCTTGTTAATATTGCCTGCTAACCTGGATTTCTTTTAGCTAAATATGCAGGTTTTAAAAAAAATATATACTTCTGTGTATTGATTTTAAGAAAGGCATTGATGTTTATGGTTAGGTACAGTCGTGCAACGATTGTGCTTTTTTCGCAAATGCGCTTTTGTTAAATCATCCCCCGTTTGGCGAAGTTGGCTGTCTTTTGTTAGGAAGAAATAGTCTTCACAGAGTTCGCAACGAGCCAGTTTAGCAGGCAATATTAACTAAATATGCAGGTTTAAAAATATATACTTGTGTATTGATTTTAAGAAAGGCATTGATGTTTATGGTTAGGTATACATTGGAGCAAGACAGTCCTTTTTCGCGAATACGCACTGCATAGATTATATGCAACGCAGGACACGCTAGATAAACTAGTAATATCATCAACCATGTGTAGTTAACTAGTGATTATGGTTCATTGATTGTTTTTTATAAGATAAGTTTAATGCTAGCTAGCAACTTACCTTGGCTTCTTACTGCATTCGCGTAACAGGCAGTCTCCTCGTGGAGTGCAATGTAATCAGGTGGTTAGAGCGTTGGACTAGTTAACTGTAAGGTTGCAAGGTTGAATTCCCGAGCTGACAAGGTAAAAATCTGTCATTCTGCCCCTGAACAAGGCAGTTAACCCACTGTTCCTAGGCCGTCATTGAAAATAAGAATGTGTTCTTAACTGACTTGACTAGTTAAATAAAGATTAAATAAAGGTGTAAAAAAAAAAGATTAAAAAAATAATAATAATGGGCCAAATCTTTGTCCAAAAATACCGATTTCCGATTGTTATGAAAACTTGAAATCGGCCCTAATTAATCGGTCGACTTCTAATCAATACCACCTGCTATTCACTAACTCTGTTTGCCTGCTACTTTACCTACTCGTATTTTCTTTCTTCTCCTTTTTGTGGAGGGGGAGGGGGTAGATCAGCTTTAATATTGCAGATGGATTGTAGTTTCTATCAATGTAATTGTTTGCATAATTTCCCCCCATCCTTGTGTGTGTTTTAGTTATTGGTGATTATATGATTCTCTCTTGCCCAACAGCACCATGGCAAAATAAAAAAGACCAACTTTTTGAAGAAACATGAAAAGGTGATTATCTTTAACTAAAGCTGTTGTACTATTCTTTAGGTTTAGTCAATGAGATGTTCTACCTAGTGAATTCACCTCCCTCCCATTCAGACCAGTAATCACCTGCTGGGGCCCAAGCCGTTCCCTCTGGACCGTCTCCTGGCCATCTTCTACAGTGTGGTGGACAGCAGAGTTGCCCCCACCGCCAGTGTTTTCTGTCAGGTCAGCTTAGACACTCAGGCTTTCTGCAGTGTCATCCAAGGGATAATTAAAAAATATATATTTAACCTTTATTTTGACAGGGAGTCATGCTGAGATCAAGGACTCTTACATATGAGCCCTGTATCAAACATACACATCAATATACACATGAATATACACGTCAATACATGAAAAGTAAAATGCAATCATATATACTGAACAAAAATATAAATGCAACATTCAAAGATTTTGCGGAGTTTCAGTTCATATAAGGAAATCAATCAATTGAAATATATTCATTAGGCCCTTATCTATGGATCTCACATGACTAGGAAGGGGAGCGGCCATGGGTGGGCCTGGGAGGGCAGAGGCCCACACACTTGGGAGCTGGGCCCACCCACTGGTGACCCAGGCCTGGCCAATCAGAATGAGTTTTCCCCCAAAAAGGGCTTTATAACATATAGAAATACTCCTCAGTACCCCCCCCCCCCCCCTGAACTGCTCTTGAATTGATGTGTGGTACGGGCTTAATGTGAAGTGATTTTAAAATGAATTGATCTCCAGTCTGAATTCTCTATTTGTGTAAAGCCAAATGAAACATGGTTGATGACAAGCCCCCCCCCACCCCCCCCCAGATCTCCTCCCTGGTGACCCTTCAGCTGTTGAATCAGGTGGGCCACGATGACCAGCTGGATGCGCACAAGTACAAATGTGCCGTCTCTCTGGACTTCATCCTTGCCATCTCCAGGTGTGTATGTTACTGTTGTCTTTAGTGCAGGGCTCTCCAACCCTGTTCCTAGAGACATACCCTCCTGTAGGTGTTCGCTCCAACCCCAGTTGTAACTGACCTCTTTCGGTTCATCAACCAGCTAATTATTAGAACCTGGTGTGCTAGATTAGGGTTGGAGGGAACCTACAGAAGGGTATCTCTCCAGGAACAGGGTCGGAGAGATAAACCTAGAGAAGGGTATCTCTCCAGGAACAGGGTCGGAGAGATAAACCTAGAGAAGGGTATCTCTCCAGGAACAGGGTCGGAGAGATAAACCTAGAGAAGGGTATCTCTCCAGGAACAGGGTCGGAGAGCCCTGCTTTAGTGTATTCACCACAGATCTGTTTTACTGCTTGACATTTCTATTTTTACAATATCAGATGCTGACTTTTGTGACCCCCTGCTCTTAATTTCCAGGACTGTGAGCTTTGACATGGTAAAGTACCTGTATGACTTCCTCTAGCCATGGTGGTTTAAGGGAGAGGAATTCACCTGGACTCTGATAGAATGTACTGGTGGACATTGGACAAACATGAGCAGAAAGGTGGGAGATGCCTTGGTTGTCTGGACTCCTCACTGTGTGTGCACTGTGCAGGACCAGAGGACTATGGAATCATTAGGCCTATGCTTTACTGCCCCATGGTGACTGACTGGAACCACTGTCAGACACCAGCATCTGCAGCATTGTGAATATTCTGCATTGTGAATGTGCCTATTGATTCCCTAGCTACACCTGTTTGATTGTGGTAAACAAACAATAGAGAACATTCATATTTTACTGGATTCACAGGAGCCCTTTGGATACCTTGGGGTTTTGGTGGACTTCAATATTATTTTTCAATACTTCACAATAAAATATCCCTGTTAACAAAGGTTTCATAATTGTGACAGGATTCTGTTCCCTCCATAGTCTGACAACTACAGCTACGCACAATAAGAACCAGGTAGAATGAAGGACTCATCGAAGACTTCTTTTTAAGGTACAAAATGTAGGGTATATAATGTAATATTTCTACGTTTCCTTCTCTCTGATTCTAGATCTTGCGTTCCCATGAAGTCAAATTGTCCCATTAATTGCTCTGTTGGCGTAAATGGCTGTGCTGATACTATGAAATAAGTTTGGCACAATAATCATGTAAATAACAATTATGGACAATAACTGAACACAAAAGAAACATCTTCTTGAAACCTTCATTTTAGGGGCGGTCCACTTTATTTACAAGTATATATAGACAAGTTTACACAATAGCAGTTTTTCATTTTTACATGAGGGTAAAGTTGGTCATTGTTTTACGAGCAGAACGGCATGGTCGAGAGGAGAAACTTCCTTTCCAAATGTTCCAAGTGGTCAAACCCATTCATTTTTGAGACGTGGTTGCCACCAAAGCTGTGTTGTATTCTTTAGGTATGTCATGGCTATTTTCAAAGATTCAGTATAATACATTAAAAGCGCAAATTCTTTTTAAACAAAAATGACTGACAATATCCATGGCCGTTTTCATGACAATTAATTGTTACCCAAAATTCCATAATGGTCAAAGCCCCATGTACTACGGAGTCTCTCAGATTCCCTTTAAGCTATATGTGGGAGGGATCTGAGCTAAGGCACTAGGTGGTAGCAGTACACTAGTGTCTCATTGGTCCCGTGTAGCTCAGTTGGTAGAGAATGGCGCTTACAACGCCAGGGTTGTGGTTTCAATTCCAGCGGGAGACAACTATGAAAATGTATGGACTCACTGCTGCAAGAAGCTCTGGATAAGAGTGTCTGCTAAATGACTAAAATGTAAAATGATCAGCTCTCCATGATGGTTGACATCCTTCCTGATAACAGTGGTGTATATGTGGTTAGTGGTGTGTTATGGGCTGCAGTTGTAGATTATTAATCCTTTCTGGGTTAGCAGGTGCCATATTCCTGGGTACTTGTTTATTTGTTACTAGCCATTCCTGCCCCAGTGAATCCCATAACTGATGACAATTATCCAGATTTAAACACTCATCCTGTGAGCAGTGGATCAACCAGCGCAGCACAATGCAGTCTGTCCTGTCTGTCTGCAGAGGTAAAGCCAGTACAGTCAGATCCACAAGGGGAGTTTTGGTGGTTTTAGGTCCTCACCCTGACTGACTGTGACCTCTACTCCTTTTTATTTAGTTTGGGTGTTTTCTATGTATCAGCCGGCATATTTATTTAATATTTTACATCATGTTCATGTGGTTTTTAAACATGCTGCTGACTGTCAGACTGCCCTGGTCAGTGTCCCTCCTTCCAGATTCGTTCAGATCCATGGAAGTGCTGCGTAACCTTTTTGTAGTGCTTTATGGATGGGTGTTACCATGGAAATGGGTCATGGTTGTCATGGCAACCGCACTGGCGCAGTCTGCCTTGTGACTCACCTCCCTGTCTCCCTCATTATGCCACAGAGGCTGTAATGTCTGTGAGGCATTTTGATTTCTAAAACAATAGTGAGCAATTAAAGCTGTGGAGCGTGATGAAAATACAACAGATTTCAATCTTTATTTGACAATTATAAACTAGAGCAAGTTTTGGGTAAAAAAAAAAAATCCTACAGAATGCACAAGTTTAGTGGGCTATGGATCTGTATAAAGGTCATTCTAATGCAATCTAGGTGAGCGCATTGATCATTCACTCACAGAAACACAAACAAGTGTGCACAATTTTTTTTTTAGACTTTACTGTCTTGTAGGGAAAACATTAGAATGTAGTTATGTTAAGATATTCCTTCAAATGAATGAAGTCCTGAAAATGCTGACTTTAATTTTCTAACAACTGGGGCCAGTGCAATGTAAAAACATGCTGGTCTTATTTTTTTACAAAGTGCATTTTGTGACAAGTATCAAAGTTATTGAGATCCCTAACTTGTGGAAGAACCTGTTTCCTGAGGAACTGGACCGTTTAGTCATGGCACAGAATAAACTTGGGTTCTAGTCATATTTGAGCTGACAACTGACTACTGGGAGGAAAGTGGGTGAATTATAACTTCCTCCAATAGAACCCGGACCCACAGTCATAGAGAGGAACCACTCAACTGAATAACTGAGTTATGTCCAAAAGAGATTGAGACGTCATTATCGATGTGGTTTGGAAGTGATCATTTCCCTACAGGAATCTGTCTCTGAGGTGGGTGAGGGATTTAAAAAAATATATTTATTTTTTTGACAGGAATGCATGGATTTATAATGGGTAATCACCACTCCACTCCCTCCACCCTCCTCTTTATCCTCCACCCTCCTTATGTTATGACCTAGTTGGGTCTCTGGTTCAGCTGACGGTGTGAGAAATCTCTCATCATGTAGACCTCTCAGATTTAGATCATGCACAAGCGCACTAACCAGCCAGCAATGGTTGACTGAGTCATTTGTATGCAGGCAAAGGGCATCTTTCATCGTCATTCAACCTCTTGTGAATTCCGACAACAAAGAATGCATTCAAAGCATGGCCCTTCAGCATTGCTAAGATAAAGATTGTCTTTATACAAATCTGGGCTAGATCTTTTGAGGGCTCATGGCTCAGTTCCTATGTGGCCATTCGGCAGTCTATTACAATGGAGAGTGGAGTTGGAGGCGTCTGAGGGCAGACTCTAAACACTGTGCCTCCGATTGTGGATCATGGCGACTATGTGGGTGAGATCCAAGGTCTTCATCATCACTTCCATGAAGTCTTCGTCAGTGTGAGCCCCTGCCACAAACTCCTCCAAAGACAGCTCCCCTGATGGGTAGAAGGTAGAAGACAAGGTCAAGAGATTGTTAGCCTGAAATGGAAAGGGAAGGAACTCGCAACCCTACAAGTCTGTGACAAAAAAGAAGTGGACACTCGCCATCTCCGTTGACGTCTATCTTGTCAAACACCCGGTTGGTGAACTCCTCTGCATCAACTTCCTGGTTTTCGTTCCCATTGATTGCACGGATAGCCTGAAGAAGAGAAAAGGAGCGAGTTAGCCTGCATGCCTTTGTGTGATACAGATTCCATTGCACAGCACTGCCTATCTGGACTGGTCTCTATACCTTTATGATGTTTAGCAGCTCACTTCGATCAATGCACCCGTTGCCGTCCACATCATACAGCTTAAAGTACCAGCGGAGCTTATGTTCCATTTTACCCCGCATCACCAGACTCAGAGCAGCTACATACTCCAAGAAGTCTATGTAGCCATCCTGTAAAAAGGAAAGAGTGTTAGTTGGAACGTCTCTTTTTACCATCTCAGGTTATCTCAGTCATCTCCTCAAGATGTAGGTGATCATGTTCTGCTTAGTTATCATCCCTGATAATGGATCTTCTATGTATAATCGCTGTGGGATTATCTCCACACTGATCTGTGCCAAGGCCGTGGCAAGACATACAGATGTAGGATCTTAATTTGATCACCCTGTTGCAGGTTAACTTTCCTGCAATGTAGGACATTTTAAAACCTGTAGTGTATTTGAGTTTTAAACATTTCTGACTTGATTTTCTCTTATAGAAAATGTATCAACCCCTTCAAAAAATGTCCATTAATTATAATCCACATAATTCACTTTTCCTGTTGCTATAGGATTATTTTCCTGCTGTAGAAAACTGGCTCACATTAAGATCCTACAAAATTACTTGGCAGCATTAGTGCCCTCTGGGTCAACCCAAATGAGTCGCACTTCCCTCAGCTTTACACTGACACCATCACTTCACTATGCCTGCGTTTACACAGGCAGCCCAATTCTGATCTTTTTTTCACTAATTGGTCTCTGACCAATCAGATCAGTTCTGAAAAAGAGCTGATGTGATTGGTCTCTGACCAAATCAAAAAAAAAAAAAGGTCACATACACATGGTTAGCAGATGTTAATGCGAGTGTAGTGAAATGCTTGTGCTTCTAGTTCTGACCATGCAGTAATATCTAACAAGTAATCTAACAATTTCACAACAACTACCTTATACACACAAGTGTAAAGGAATGCATAAGAATATGTACATATAAATATATGGATGAGTGATGGCCGAACGGCATAGGCAAGATGCAGTAGATGGTATAGAGTACATTATATACATATTAGATAAGTAATGTAGGGTATGTAAACATTATATATTATATAAAGTGGCATTGTCTAAAGTGACTAGTGATACATTTATTACATCCTTTTTTTATTATTAAAGTGGCTAGAGATTTGAATCAGTATGTTGGCAGCAGCCACTCAATGTTAGTGATGGCTGTTTAACAGTCTGATGGCCTTGAGATAGAAGCTGTTTTTCAGTCTCTCGGTCCCTGCTTTGATGCACCTGTACTGACCTCGCCTTCTGGATGATAGTGGGGTGAACAGGCAGTGGCTCGGGTGGTTGTTGTCCTTGATGATCTTTATGGCCTTCCTGTGACATCGGGTGGTGTAGGTGTCCTGGAGGGCAGGTAGTTTGCCCCCAGTGATGCGTTGTGCAGACCTCACTGTCCTCTGGAGAGCCTTACGGTTGTGGGCGGAGCAGTTGCCATACCAGGCGGTGATACAGCCCGACAGGATGCTCTCGATTGTAAAAGTTTGAGTGTTTTTGGTGACAAGCCAAATTTCTTCAACCTCCTGAGGCCTTCTTCACCACGCTGTCTGTGTGGGTGGACCATTTCAGTTTGTCCGTGATGTGTACGCTGAGGAACTTAAAACTCTCCACCTTCTCCTCTACTGTCCCGTCGATGTGGATAGGGGGGTGCTCCCTCTGCTGTTTCCTGAAGTCCACAATCATCTCCTTTGTTTTGTTGACGTTGAGTGTGAGGTTATTTTCCTGACACCACACTCCGAGGGCCCTCACCTCCTCCCTGTAGGCCGTCTCATCGTTGTTGGTAATCAAGCCTACCACTGTAGTGTCGTCTGCAGACTTGATGATTGAGTTGGAGATGTGCATGGCCACGCAGTCATGGGTGAACAGGGAGTACAGGAGAGGGCTGAGAACGCACCCTTGTGGGGCCCCAGTGTTGAGGATCAGCGGGGTGGAGATGTTGTTTCCTACCATCACCACCTGGGGGCGTCCCGTCAGAAAGTCCAGGACCTAGTGGCACAGGGCGGGGTCGAGACCCAGGGTCTCGAGCTGAATTACGAGTTTGGCGGGTACTATGGTGTTAAATGCTGAGCTTTAGTCGATGAACAGCATTCTTACATAGGTATTCCTCTTGTCCAAATGGGTTAGGGAAGTGTGCAGTGTGATTGCGATTGCGTAGTCTGTGGATCTATTGGGGCGGTAAGCAAATTGGAGTGGGTCTAGGGTATCAGGTAGGGTGGAGGTGATATGGTCCTTGACTAATCTCTCAAAGCACTTCATGATGACGGAAGTGAGTGCTACGGGGCGGTAGTCATTTAGCTCAGTTACCTTAGCTTTCTTGGGAACAGGAACAATGGTGGCCCTCTTGAAGCATGTGGGAACAGCAGACTGGGATAGGGATTGATTGAATATGTCCGTAAACACACCAGCCAGGTGGTCTGCGCATTCTCTGAGGACGCGGCTAGGGATGCCGTCTGGGCTGGCAGCCTTGCGAGGGTTAACACGTTTAAATGTTTTACTCACGTTGGGTGCGGTGAAGGAGAGCCCGCAGGTTTTGGTAGCGGACCGTGTCAGTGGCACTGTATTGTCCTCAAAGTGAGCTAAGAAGCTGTTTAGTTTGTCTGGGCATCGTGGTCCGCGTGACGGGTCTGGTTTAATTTTTGTAGTCCGTGATTGACTGTAGACCCTGCCACATACCTCTCGTGTCTGAGCCGTTGAATTGCGACTCTACAATCAGATCAGCTCTGAAAAAGAGCTGATGTGATTGGTCAAAAAAATACCAGTTAGTGGAAAAAAGATCCGAATTGGGCTGCCTGGTTAAACGCAGCCGACGTGCACAATCTAAGATTGTCATACTGCACTTCCTAATCAGCATCCAGGATTCTAACAACCCGTTTTGTAACATAATTACCAGCCTTGTTCACTGCACTGTCCTGAAGATCTGAAAATAGCAGTTAGTCACTTAGTTCTGTCCCCAGGGAATAGTACCATGGTTTCCAACCTCCCCAGCTACACCCATAAAACTACTAGCTACTGACAAAAATGGGGAAACTCAAAACACATAAAGGTCTAATCTGGCACACAGCTCTTGAAATCTGGACATTCTTTAGGGTTCAATGTGATAAAATGGAGATTCAAGTAATTTCTTTGAAGTGAACATTCAATATTCTGATCAGTGTAACCAACTGTTCACATGCATCATGTTCTGTCATTAAACTTTCACATAAGCTATCACTAGTGAAAACCAGCTGTCTCTGATGCTGAAATAATTTAATTGATTCTTAAATCAACCAGAATGTACTGGAGATTACAAGAACCTGTTGCTGTCTTTCTAAAGAGAAAAATAGTAGATAAACTCAGACCGCACTCCTTCCGCAGAGATATTGACAACTTGTCTCTCAAAATAATCCTCATACTAAATCGCATATGAATCCAATCCTAGCCTATTATAATCAAAGGTGACAGGGTTACTAAATATAGTTGTGTAAATTGAGCCTTAGTACTTGTGAGACGATTAGCTTCTTCAAACTCATCTGGAAGACTAGTCAAAACAAAACCCTAGGATTCAAGAGATTCCCTATGTTTAACTGTGGATTCTTGCTGGTTTAAGATGCACACTTTTGATGTACTTTAGCTTTTAGAAAATGGAGAACTAGGGGTCTTATTGAAGTATAGGCATTATGGCATTACTATATATTTAGGTGCACTTGTAATTAGTGCATAGATTTTACAATACAGCCAATCATATCCTTATATGTACCTCTGTTGGTAAGATGTCCCCTTCAGCATTTTGAGTGTGCCTGAGGCATTCCTACTTTGACATATAAATGTAAAGCCCATTTTAGCCTATAGCATCCCCTTTGCAAGTATCCTCGGTTCAATGAATGCCGCATAGTCTTACCTTGTTCATATCGAACGTTCGGAACATCTGCTCGATGTAGGCGTTGGCCTCAGCATCCAGTCCCCGGAGCCCAAAGAACTGCTTGAACTCATGCAGGGTGAGCTGACCTGAAGGACACTCGGTCATGAACTTCTTATACCAGAGGTGCTTCTCCACGGCCTGGAGATCTTCCACGGTGGATCCTGTAGCGTTACCCATGCCTGTAGAGTCGACTGACTGTGTTGTGATGGCTGGAGCCTATAGTAGTGTCGAAAGACGGGGTTGGCGGTCGACTTAAGAGCCCTATTGGTCTACTGTGAAGCGGAGGGTATCGCTCTTCACAGTCACACAACGATGGGACCTGGGGAGGAGGTGGGCATCGGCCGGGGCTTTTGAGTCAGGTCGGACAGGCCACACCCTGTTGTGTTTTCCTTGTCTCTAATTGGCTGTAACCCAGGAGCAGCAGCTGATAAAGGGCTTAAGGTCCCATTGGAGGAAAGGAGGACTGTACACTGTCCACCAACCATGGGACAGGGACTCTGACTTACACCTTGGTATTCTCCTCCCAAACTGATAAGTACTATTTAAAGGCCCAATGCAGTCAAAACGTGATATATACATATATTTCCACACTGAAGTTGGAATAATACTGTGAAAATGATAATGCCTTTTTTAGTGTAAGAGCTGTTTGAAAAGACTGCCTGAAATTTCAGCCTGTTTTGTTGGGATGGAGTTTTGGCCCGCCTGGTGACATCACCAAGCTGTAAATGATTTAATAGACCAATAAGAAAGAGTTCAAAATCTTATTTTCAGTTTTCCCCTCCCCACTCAGGCCACTCCCAGACAGTCCTAACAAAATTCTTGCTTGAGAAATTGCTCTGCTAAAAAGCGATTTGTTTCTTTTTGACAATTTTAATTGAACAGTCACAGTAAGGGACTTAATTGTTACCTAGAAATGATTTGATATTGAGATACAAATTGCGCATTGGATCTTTCATTTTTTGGGGATGTCTGTATTAAACGACTTATATTTCGAATGCGAAGGCAGGACAGCAATATGGTCCAATTCACATACCTATCACTATAAAGCGTTGTCATCCCTGCTGCCTCTGATCAGGCAGACACACTAAACAAATACTGTTTCTAAATGATGTCCGAGTGTTGGCGTGTGCCATCCGGTTTTCTTAATCGAAGGAATTTGATGTATAGCATTTACTTTCACTTTTACTCAAGTATGACAATTTAGTACTTTTTCCACCACTGTAAATGCACTGCAGCATCATTAGTCATACATATGAACATATGCATTGCTTCTCTGGATCATCAATTGTAAAGTAAATGCTACTGTTTCTGGAAACTGTTTTCATTGAAGACTGAGCTCTTTAAAACAGCAACGACAGACTGTAGCTCTTAGGGTGACAAAGTTCTCTAACAGTCTGGAATAATTTCATGTTATCTCACCTATTTGCAAGCCTACATCAATCATGAGTCTGTGTGGCATTTGACTGGAAAGGGAAGAAAATAGTGAAGAATGCCACAGTTCTGTTTTTAGTTTGGTTTATTGAGATTCCTTCACATTCATAGACCAAGTAGGACCAGGTCATTACTCATTAATAAGTTCATTGTGACCACAAAACAATGCTTTCTGCAAGCATAAACTATCTGTATTACAGTGCCAGACTTTAATTCTCCATACAGTGCAACAGTAACATTGATGCCAGACAAGCAGTGGATTTAGCATAATGCACAATAAAGTACTTCAGCTGTGGTGCTTAGGCCCAGATAGAACATTGTGGCACATCCTACAGTCAGAAGTGTCTTACTTACACTACAGTACAAAGTACTGGCAAAACATCCAACGAGCCTCGCAACCACAGACCATGTGTAACCACGCCAGCTCAGGACCTCCACATCTGGCTTTCTGTCTGTAATAAAGCCTTTTTGTGAGGAAAAACTCATTCTGATTGGCTGGGCCTGGCTCCGCCCCTGCCCAGTCATGTGAAATCCATAGATTAGAGCCTAATTTATTTAAATTGCCTGATTTCCTTGTATGAACTGTAACTCATTAAAATTGTTAATTGTTACATTTTGCATTTATATTTTTGTTCAGTATACAACAAAGAAGTTACTGCAAACACTTGTTTTCCCCTCGCACATCATTGCACGTGTGATAGAACAGCAGAATGTGTACTGCAATTTAATTTTTACCACGCAGCTCACCTCCGTAACACCGGAACTGTGGTGCCGTTTCCCCTGATGCGGATTCCATCTTTAAAGGCTGTATCTAGACCAGGGGTGTCAAACTCATTCCATGGATGGCCGAGTGTCTGCAGGTTTTTGGCTTTTCCTTTCAATAAAGCCTTAAACAACCAGGTGAGGGGAGTTTGTTACTAGCTGTTGACCTTAATTCCTCTATTGAGTACAAGGGAGGAGCGAAAACCCGCAGACACTCATTCATCCATGGAATGAGTTTGACACCTGTGGTATACACTGAGTATACAAAACATTAAGGACACCTGCTCTTTCCATGACATAGACCGACAAGGTGAATCCAGGTGAAAGCTATGATCCCTAATTGATGTCACTTGTTAAATCCCCTTCAATCAATGTAGATGAAGGGGAGGAGACCAGTTAAAGAAGGATTTTTAAGCCTTGAGACGGATTGTGTATCTGCCATTCAGAGGGTGAATGGGCAAGACAAAATATTTAAGTGCCTTTGAATGGAGTATGGTAGTAGGTGCCAGGCACACCAGTTTGTGTCAAGAACTGCAATGCTGCTGGGTTTTTCACACTACAGTTTCCTGTGTGTAACAAGAAGGGTCCAACCAAAGGACATCCAGCCAACTTGACACAACTGTGCGAAGCGTTGGCGTCAACATGAGCCAGCATCCCTGTGGAACGCTTTCGACACCTTGTAGAGTCCATGCCCCGACGAATGAAGTCTGTTCTGAGGTCAAAAGGGGGGAGGGGGGAGCAACTCAATATTAGGAAGGTGTTCCTAATGTTTGGTATACTCTGTGTATATGAGTGATTAAAATAGTGATTTAAGTACAGACAACCATCAACACATTTCCAACTGTAGGGATTATTGGTGGCATGATTTTGAACACAATGCTGCAATTCATATAGTATTTCCAGTTTTTACAAATAAAATAAGTAAAAAAAATAAAAGGAAACACATAGCATAGATAAAGACAATTCTGTATTCGTTCAACTCAATAGTGGTTAGAATTACTGATAGACAGTATAATGCAGGAATGGGAATAGTCTTGAGACAGACTGAACATAAATGTAATTGATTAGATTTGGTTCTGGGTGCCGAGATTAGAATCTGAAAGACCCATTCCCTGTCCGGTGGCCCTGGAAACATACTTCTGTTATTTATAGTCACATGAATAGCTGGCTGTGGGGACAAAATAGCTGCTTAGAGTTAGACCCCTATACTGTACATCCTATACATGTTACAAATTACAGTTTGTAGGTAGGTAGTGTAGTTGAATTGACGTTATACCCTTTAGAAAAGTGTTATAATACCAGAGATGTCTTAGTGTGTTTAATGCCCGATTCTTCCCCTCCTGTTAGTGGTGTTGGAGAAGCTTTCCTTGAACATTATTCTAGCAGTTTATGATATGAAAATTCAAACATTTAACTTTCATATTGTCATTACAGTACAAGGAATACACATGCAACGGATACATGCATATACTGTAAAACACTAGACTGTTAGTAAGTGTAAGGAATTAAACAATGAAATGAATGACTTCAGTAAGGTGCTCTTTCCATTCTACTTCAACTCTCTCCCAACTTTCTCACCACTGTTGCACTTAATTTTCCCAAAAGAGCAATGAGATCTTCCGATTTGATGTCTTGAGCAGGCTGTCCGGTTAGTGCTAAGGTTAAAACTCTCAATTAAATCGTTAAGACTTCTAAAAGTTTAAAGAGACTTGACATGTTTACTCTGGTCACCCTGATTTTGTGTCAGGGCTGGGGCAGATCTGCTTGGCAACCCCTCCACCGCCCCTTCTACGCCACCAATGCAGGTGTCTGTAGACGGAGTCAAAGACAGACGCGGTGTACCGTGCAAACAGTGTGGTCCACTTTAGCATCTGCACGAACCAGTTCACAGAGCGACTCACAAAGGTCACAAACACTGTGGTGTAGTGTGCAAGTAGGAGAAGGCTTCGTCCAAGTTGTCTTCCATTGTTGATGATCAGATTGACTCGTGGGTCATGACCCGGCCCCATCCTAATAAATTCAGTTGTGTGGTTACAAATGAAAATGGTTAAGAAGGTTAATCATGGTATAAAAATACCAAAACATTATCTTGAAAAAAAGAGCGTTTTGGCGCATGTTGCACATTTTTCCTTAAGACGGTCTCTTGAAAAATGGTAAACGGTCGGAATTTACAGACGCCCCCTTACTGTTGTGCAATCCTCCACTGGCCAATCGGTGCTCTGCAAGTTTTGTTTCCGGGATGTTTGGTGATGTGGCTATGCACAGAAATTCAGCAGAGGATATTCTTCAAATAAAAAGCAGAAACCGGTATCTGAGAAGCACTCATACAGGTTAGTCGCTCATTCTTTCAACTATCAGCACACCATTCCCAGAGTTGCAGTTTAGAACAGCTGCCACACGCTCCAAAAAAAAAAAACAAGGCACAGCGATATATTTAGCCAATTACTGTCATCCTTGTTAGCCAGCTAGCTAGCTGCTTGTCTACGTGCACACAAAAGCTAACTCGTTCGATGTTTTTATACAAGCGCAACCAATACAGCATCATAATTCCGATGTATGTATGTATATACATCAAATACTCTTACTATGGTTGGAGCCAGCACTGTCAAACTGTTCAGAAAGTAAACCATCCATTTCTCCCCATAATCTGCTGTTCAGGAGTAGTGGGCAAAACGAAATGACGCAGCCGCAGTCGAATGCCCCTATTGTTCGGCAGTGTTCGGCTCTTCGGGTGACATTCGAACCTCGAGGCCCTCTGCACGAACTATCTGGGTCACAAAACAATAACAATAATGCCCGTTAATGTATGTTGTCACAGGTATATTATTGGCACAAAGGATGATTGACTGCAGTGGCGGTCGGTGCCGTTTAAGATGAGGGAGGATGATACATTTTTTATGAGCATGGCCTTATTTCTATTACAGCATATTGGATGACTGTCATTAACATTCCATTCACCCAGCTCAAATCAAATTTTATTGGTCACCTACACATGGTCAGCAGATGTTAATGCGAGTGTAGCGAAATGCTTGTGCTTCTAGTTCCGACCATGCAGTAATATCTAACAAGTAATCTAACAATTTCACAACAACTACCTTATACACACAAGTGTAAAGGAATTAATAAGAATATGTACATAAAAATATATAAATGAGTGATGGCTGAACGACATAGGCAAGATGCAGTAGATGGTATAGAGTACAGTATATACAAATGAGATGAGTAATGTAGGGTATGTAAACATTATATAAAGTAGCATTGTTTAAAGTGGCTATTGATACATTTATTACATACATTTTTCATTATTAAAGTGGCTAGAGTTGAGTCAGTATGTTGGCAGCAGCCACTCAATGTTAGTGATGGCTGTTTAACAGTCTGATGGCCTTGAGATAGAAGCTGTTTTTCAGTCTCTCGGTCCCCGCTTTGATGCACCTGTACTGACCTCGCCTTCTGGATGATAGCGGGGTGAACAGGCAGTGGCTCGGGTGGTTGTTGTCCTTGATGATCTTTTTGGCCTTCCTGTGACGTCAGGTGGTGTAGGTGTCCTGGAGGGCAGGTAGTTTGCCCCCGGTGATGCGTTGTGCAGACCTCACTATCCTCTGGAGCCAGTTGCCGTAACAGACGGTGATACAGCCTGACAGGATGCTCTTGTGCATCTGTAAAAGTTTGTGAGTGTTTTTGGTGACAAGCCGAATTTCTTCAGCCTCTTGAGGTTGAAGAGGCGCTGCTGCGCACCACGCTGTCTGTGTGGGTGGACCATTTCAGTTTGTCTGTGATGTGTACGCCGAGGAACTTAAAACTTTCCATCCTCTCCACTACTGTCCCGTCGATGTGGATAGGGGGGGTGCTCCCTCTGCTGTTTCCTGAAGTCCACGATCATCTCTTTTGTTTTGTTGACATTGAGTGTGAGGTTATTGTCAACAAAACAAGGAGATGATCTCAGGAGGCTGAAGAAATTCGGCTTGTCACCAAAAACACTCACAAACTTTTACAGATGCACAATCTAGAGCATCCTGTCAGGCTGTATCACCGCCTGTATCACCGCAATGTAACATCGATAGGTTTAGGCTACTACATGATGGTCTAATTTTCCCAATACCCATTGTGAGGTTGCTACAATCTAGCCTATGAATGAAAGTTTACAAGGTAGAGAATCAAGATGACAGACAGTGACACATTCATTACCGCCTTCCACACTTTTACCTGCATCTAGCTAATCTAGGGAGTAATCATTAGTCCAACAGTTGCAAATGTGAATTTTTATTGGACAAATTCAGGTATTTCTATCCCAGTTTCGCTCCGTTTAAGAACCGGTGGGCCCGGTGGCAATTAATAGTTTTATATATATATAAAAAATTTAAAAAAAGCTTACCTTGACTTGGAAGAAATCCAGTGTTGGTTAGCCATAGCCAGCTAGCTAACATAGCATCCCTCTCTGTTTGAGCTAGGTGTTTGAGTACATTAAACTAGCTAGCTGCATGCGCTAGCTAAGTAAGTGAAAGTAACAAAATAAAATACAACAAAATATCTCTCTCGCTTTTCCTTAATTTTGGAATAAATTATTTTGTTCAACTATTGTCTTTCTCTTTTTGAGTCAACTACTCACCACATTTTATGCACTGCAGTGCTAGCTAGCGGTAGCTTATGCTTTTAGTACTAGATTCATTCTCTGATCCTTTGATTGCGTGGACAACATGTCAGTAAATGCTGTGATAGGTTTCTAGTACGTCCTCTGGAAGTTGTCATTATTACTGTGTAAGTCTATGGAAGGGGGTGAGAACCATGAGCCTCCTAGGTTTTGTATTGAAGTCAATGTACCCAGAGGAGGACAGAAGCTAGCTGTCCTCCAGCTACACCATGGTGCTAACATACAGAGTGCTGCTGAGGCTACTGTAGACCTTCATTGCAAAACGGTGTGTTTTCATCAATTATTTGGTGACGTGAATATATTTAGTATAGTTTGATCTAAAAGGGATAACTTTTTTAATATTTCACAATTTTTTTATGAAATTCACTGAGGAGGATGTTCCTCCGAGGGGCCTCCACTGATTGACTGTTCAGGAACCCTCATTCTATGATTTCACTGGTCTCAATTGTTCTCTTCCACTGCACTTATTTCCATTGATTATTTGAGTCAATCTATGTTTTTGTCTTAAAATAAATTCTATACACAGAAATGTGAATCATAACATAACAGGGGCGCTAGCGTTGTAAATGCATCATAATGCAAACTCCATGGAGATTTTTTTGATCCGGTTTCTGTATAATCATTTTGTGACAACTGCTGATGTAAAAAGGGCTATATAAATCATGATTGATTGAGATTTGAGATTGATGGTTCTATGTCAAAACTCTAGAATCTTGGGCATCTCTCAGGAATCTCATATCTAACGTGTCAAACCAAGGTGAAAGTATCATGTTAGGACATGAGTTTACTTTGATCAGGGATTTTGCATGGGAAGAAACACTGCATGGAATATTCACCATTTAAAAACTTTAGATAAGCTTATCATTTGTTTTGTTGTAGCATTTATGGACTCAGAAGATATGAAAACCCCAAAATATATTTGGCAAGTTTAGGTAGGACCTCTTGAAGGACCTTTTTGGGTAGGATCTTTAGAAACATGCTGACCATGACCCAGGTCCCACCTGTCCAGATAAAGGCCCAATGTCTCTGTATTGTACCACCAGTTTCGGCTACATGCTCAGCCGGCTGTCCCAGGGCTTTACCAACGTCCTGCAGGAGCTGTCTGGGGACGAGCCCCCCGATGGAGCTTCTCAGGTAAGAGAGACTCCCTCAACCCCTCACAAGCTTATATAACATGGTACATGTTTTCTGTCCTGGGCCCATATTTATCAATTGTGTGAGCTGTAGTGCTTAACTAGGATCAGCTCCTCTCTGTCCATAATAATCGATCCATTGTGATCAAAAAGGCAAAACTGATCAGCACTCTAACACATGGTTCCCCAAACTCGGTTCTGGGGCCCCCTGGGTGCACATGTTGGTTCTTGCTCTAGCACTACACATCTGATTCAAATAACCAACTCATCATCAAGCTTTGATGATTTGAATCAGCTGTGTAGTGCTAGAGCAGAAACCAAAACGTGCACCCAGGGGGAGGGGGCCCCAGGACCCAGTTTGATAAACCCTGCTCTAACGGATCACCGTTGCAGGCCTTAATGTTCTCCAAGTCCCCATATTTGTATCCACTCTTCTTCTCTGTGGCCCTTTTGCAGGATATGTTGGTTCCCCAACTCCCCCCTGGAGATGCCCCCGGGGCACCTGAGGAGTCTGGGCCTGGGGTGGAGGAGGAGCCCCTGGAGAGGCTGGCCCATCTGGAGCAGCTGACAGTGCATCTCAAGGAGGTGGTCAGAGATAAGGACAGCCAGCTGGCCACCTTCGAAACGCAGCTCAAGGTGAGGCCTGGGTACAGGTGGGTGTGTTGGCCTGCATGTGTTGTTTTGACTTTGTGTGTGTGTGTGTGTGCGTGCGCCTATGTGTATTGCTATGACTTTGTATGCGTGTGTGAGACATGAATGCAGTGGTTTTATATGGATGTGCCCTCAATGCATAGCTTAGATTTTCTTTCTGTCCCGTGTGGGTTGGGATCATAAAATATTCATATTTGATGCACTTCTTGTCAAATAAAGATTGTCGTCAGAAATATACTGAGATTATGCTGTTGTTGCTGGAACACAAGTTTCAATGCTCTCTTTGTTGGTGTGTTCACAGAGCGAAAGGGAGACAGCGGAGGCACGCTTCACTAAACTAAAGCTGCAGGCCAAAACCAAGATGGCTGCTCTGAACAAACAAATTGCTGACTTCAAAGGGCAGGAGGGAGCAGCGGTAAGTCCTTTAGCCGAGTTCAAATAACTCCACGTTCAATAAGCATGGTTCTGATGTGTATTTCAGCTGTAATGTATAGAGTTAAAATGTTGTAGATTCTTTACAGACAGTTTGGTCTACACTAGACTATTTTGTCATCAATAACATTTTGAAATCCTTGTCTATTTCCTGAAGAGCTCTCCAGACAGCTCCTTCACCGGCTCAGCTCCTGCTGTGGAGGAGGAACTCCAGGAGCTGAGGAAGCAGCTCAGTGAGGTCTCGACCTCGACGAAGAACCTCGAGGAGCGTCTCCAGATGTCCGAACAGGCCCTGTGTGAAAAGGAAGCCGTACACACGCAGCAGGTGCCAGTTTCCTTGTCACTCTAACCATTTTCAATGAAAATGTTCCAGATTGTTTAAAAGGGGCCCGTCAGCTGACTGCAGAGATGTGTCATGCGTTTAGGTTCGTGTGCTTCAGGCAGTTGTCTGTGAAAAGGACGTGCGTTTCCAGGAGCAGATCCAGAAGCATGAGGACGAGCTGCTGAGGGTCACAGTGCAGAGGCAGAACGACGCCGAGCTGCAGCAGGTACAGCAGGTACAAACTTCATTCTCTGACTCACTCTACACTCCCTCATACAGGCCAGGTCCTATACACTGTTTTTAGCCTGTACCCAAGCCTTTAGTGTGTGTGTTGCTAGACTCTACGTACATCCCAGCGGCGTTGTGAGGAGCAGGAGGAAGCCATGCGGTCACGCTGCCAGGTGCTGGAGATGCTGCAGGGGGAGCTGAACAATGCCGACCAGCAGAAACAGGTACAGACACGCTCTACTGTGCTGGTCAGTGTAGAGCCATAGTGGGAATGGTGTTTTCTCAATGACTGACACTTGAGCAAAATGAGCCCATCTGAAGAGACTGACACAGAGTACTGTATTACATTATTCACCAAGTTACTAGTGTGACAGCAGAGTGACACTGACTATGTTTGGTGATTGACAAATTGCATGTTACATAAGGGCTGAGGAGTAGACTCATTTCTCATCTAAATGCAAAATCACTTCTTGACTGGCACAGCCGAGCAGTTCTCGTTGTAGACCCTACCGTCCCCGTCCTTCATCTGTCTTCATTCTCTCTCGCTTCCTCTCTCTCTCTCTCTGCCTCCTTCTCTCTGCAGATCCTCACGGCTCAGTTCCGCCAGAGGGAGCAGGAGCTGGCTGAGGCTGGCAGGCAGAGGGAGCAGGAGCTGGCTGAGGCTGGCAGGCAGAGGGAGGAGGAGCTGGCTGAGGTTGGCAGGCAGAGGGAGGAGGAGAGACAGCAGTGGGCTGGGTGGTCCAGCCAGGCCCAGGCAGAGCTGGTGGCCCTCCGAGCCAACCTGGAGGCCTCCGAGAGGGACAGAGCAGCCCAGCTAGCCAACCTGGAGGCCTCAGAGCAAGACAGGTCAACCCAGATGGAGGAGCTGACAGTGAAACTGGAGTGGGCCACTAGAGAGCGGGAGGAAGTGACCAACAGAGAACTAGTCAGGTTGGAGAAGGAGCTTGCTGCCTTAAGAGAGGAGCATGGAGAGGGACAAAGGGCAGGAGAGGCCCTGGCTGAGTTGTTGACAGGCCTGCGCTCTCTGGCTGGTGAGGGGGCCGAGGAGGACAGCCCTATTCCCACCGACCCGGCCCTGTGCCTGGGTACACTGCAGGCCCTGGAGGCCCGGCTGGAGAGGCTGAGGGTGGAGCAGAGGGAGAGCGAGGAACGCTGCGCCCAGGTCACCCACACCATGGAGACATTGCAAGGTAAGGGAACCGAATACACTATCAAGCATTCATGATACCCTGACAAGTGGCTTGCTCGCAGCGTATTTAATAATTGTGTTTTTCTTTCAGAACAACTGGATAAACGCACCGCAGAAGGCGAAGAGGCAGTTGCTAGGATACAACAGCTGGAGCAGCAAATTGGAATGGTGAGCAGTCAGACGCACTAAATTAATTTAGGAGATTGTTACGACTACTAAATGAATGAAGGTAGCACATGTTGTAAGCTTGTTTTGAATCCTGTAATAACCTGAAAATAAACATCAAAATGTACTTTGGGAGAAATAGCTTATGGTTTATTATCTGTGAGCCCCAAATTACCAGACTCTTCAGTCTGTTGTACCCATTGCTAGATTCTCTAATGTTCTTTATCTGTTTCTGTAATTTGACCAAATGGTGGGCTCATTTTCATCTGTGTAAAAGACAAAGCTATGGATGCCTTGCAAGGCTCGTTATTTGAGAAGTTATGCAATGCCAAAAAAACAATGACCAATGAACCAAGACTTATGTTAATATATGGCATCTATTTATGTCAGATGTTTTCACACAGTGAAATTACATAAAGTATTCATAACCCTTGACTTATTCCACATGTTGTTGTATTACAGTCTTAATTCGAAATGGATGAAATCTATTTTTTTCTCTCACCTACATACAATACCCCATAATGACAAAGTGAAAACATGTTTTTAGAAGTATTACTACATTTATTGAAAATGAGTTACAGAAATATATAATTTACGTAAGTATTCACACCCCTGAGTCATAGGTAGAATCACCTTTGGCAGCGATTACAGCTGTGAGGCTTTGTGGGTAAGTCTCCAACAGTTTTGCACACCTGGATTGTACAATATTTGCACTTTTTATTTATTTTATTCCTCAAGCTCCGTCAAGTTGGTTGTTGATTATTGCTAGACAGCCATTTTCAAGTGTGGCCATAGATTTTCAAGACGATTTAAGTCAACTGTAACTAGGCCACTTAGGAACAAAACATTAAGAACACCTTCCTAATATTGAGTTGCACCGCCCTTTTTGCGCTCAGAACATACTCAATTCGTCGGGGCATGGACTCTACAAGGTGTCAAAAGCGTTCCACAGGGATGCTGGCCAATGTTGACTCCAATGCTTCCCACAGTTGTGTTAAGTTGGCAGGATGTCCATTTGGTGATGGACCATTCTTAGCACACATGTTAAACTGTTGAGCGTGAAAAACCCAGCAGCATTGCAGTTTGACACAAACCGGTACGCCTGACACCTACTACCATACCCCATTCTAAGGCACTTAAATCTTTTGTCTTGCCCATTCACCCTCTGAATGGCAGATATACACAATCCATGTCTCACTTGCCTCAAGGCTTAAAAATCCTTCTTGAACCTGTTTCCTCCTCGTCATTTACACTGATTGAAGTGGATTTAACAAGAGACATCAGTAAGGGATCTTTTACCTGGAATCACCTGGTCAGTCTATGTCATGGAAAGAGCAGGTGTTCTTAATGTTTTGTACACTTAGTGTATATTTAAGCATTAAGGCACAAGGAGATGTGGTATTTGGCCAATATACCACGACTAAGGGCTGTTCTTATGCACGACTCATCGCGGAGTGCCTAGACACTGCCCTTAGCCGTGGTATATTGGCCATATATCACAAACCCCCGAGTTGCCTTATTGCTATTATAAACTGGTTACCAATGTTATTAGAGCAGTAAAAATAAATGTTTTGTCATACCCTTGGTATAAGGTCTGATACACCACGGCTGTCAACCAATCAGCATTCAGGACTCGACCCACCCAGTTTATAATTGGCATTGTGTTTTAGGTTATTGTCCTGCTAAAAGGTGATTCTGTCTGTCTGCTTAGCTCTATTTAGTTTATTTTTATCCTAAAAAACTCCCTAATCCTTGCTCATGACAAGCATACCCATAAGATGATGCAGCCACCACCATGTTTGAAAATATGAAGAGAGGTAGTCAGTGATGTGTTGTGTTTGATTTGACCCAAACATAACCATTTGTATTCAGGACAAAAAGTTAATTTCTTTGCCACATTTTTTGCAGTTTTACTTTAGTGACTTATTGCAAACAGACATGTTTTGGAATATTTTTTATTCTGTACAGGCTTCCTTCTTTTCACTCTGTTAATTAGGTTAGTATTGTGGAGTAACTACAATGTTGTTGATCCATCCTCAGTTTTCTCCTATCACAGCCATTAAACTTGAACTGTTTTAAAGTCACCATTGGCCTCATGGTGAAATCCCTGAGCGGTTTCCTTCCTCTGCGGCAACTAGGTTAGGACGGACGACTGTATCTTTGTTCACCATGCTCAAAGGGTTATTCAATGTCTGCTTTTAACATGTTTACCCATCTACCAATTTGCAAGGCATTGTAGAGCTCCCTGGTCTTTGTAATTGAATCTGTGTTTGAAATTCAATGCTTGGCTGGGGGGTAATTGTATGTGTGGGGTACAGAGATGAGGTATTCATTCAAAAATCATGTTAACCACTATTATTGCACACAGAGTGAGTCCACGATAATGTATTATGTGACTTGTTAAGCACATTTTTACTCCTGAACTTATTTAGGCTTGCCATAACAAAGGGGTTGAATACTTATTGACTCAAGACATTTCAGCTCTTCATTTTTAAATGATTAGAAAAATGTCTAAAAACATAATTTCACTTTGACATTATGGGTATTGTGTGTCATCCTGTGACACAACATTTCCATTTTAATACATTTTAAATTCAGGCTGTATCACAACAAAATGTGGAAAAAGTCAAGGGGTGTGAATACTTTCTGAAGGCACTGTATGTTCAATCTAATTGTCAGACAATCCCCATTCCAAACAGAATTGTTGACAGTGCGAAGTCACAATAGAAAACGACAAACCCCCCAATAGACATTTGTACTGTATGTGTGTACAGTCTGATACAATATGATCTATTGGTGTGCTGTTATTTCACTGTGCTGTGAGGACTGCCCAGCCAGCACATTGAGTGTCACACATGCTTATTCATGTGGGGAAGTCTTTCTGGTCTCTGCCCTGACTACTGGGGCAGGTCAGTCGGCCACGATCTATCTCAGAGGGGACAGCCTGAGGGACAGAGACAGTGGTTGGGTTTAATAATGCTGAGGCAGAATGTCCTCCTGTCGTTTGGGTCAAGGCTAATCGCCTCTCCACTGATCCTCTGTTATGACTGCAGCCCTGGGCTGACCTTCAGGCCCATCATAACTACAGTGTAACTATTGTGTAACTACATTACAGCTGTGTGAAACTGTTAACTCACTTCATTTTGAATGTAGTCCCACTTCAATGGGATTTATCTATTATTAAGTCATACAGTTTACACCCTCTGTGTGTTCAGAAATAACAGGCGTTTTGTTTTTCTCTCCTAGGCTGCTAGGGAGTCATTGGTCCAGTGTGTGACTGACCCGTCTGTGGAAGAAGTGACTGATGCTGAAAAAGGTAAGGAGACCTATTTTAAAATGTGTGTTTTTATTCTCTGAATCTGAAAGCCAACCACCAGGACTTTGACCAGTCATACGTCCTGCCAGCAGCACACACACCCTCTATTGATGTGTTTGCATAGGATTGGACACTGTGTGCTGTCACAGGCCTCGCTGACAACAGAGTTTGGCATAGTGACGCAGATGCGGTTACAGGCCTTACCCATTTCACTGTCTGTGACTAAACCTGAAAGACTGGTGGTTTAGTAGACATGTCAACAGTATGTTAACAGTATTGACAGTATGTTGACAGTATGTCAATAATCATCTCAATTGTTAACATTTAGAAGCAAAAATCTGAAAGAATCTATAATATATAGGTCTAGCCATGAACTACTGGGAGGTGCCAGTGGTAGGATCGAATTTTAGTTCCTGCACGGGGTACATGAAAAATATCTGTTTTGGCATTTCAGGTATGATCAATTCATTGTGCATTGTCTGATTATTAGGCTGGCTATTCATTTTCATCTTTATTGATTTCCCCAGCCCAAATATTGGCTCTGGAGCGGCAGCTATTTGAGAAAGACCATGAGTTGGCTGCCCTGAGAGAGAGTCTTGTGCTGGCTGAAGAGCAGGGCTCAAATGATGCGTTCAAGGTAAGCTCTGATCAGATTCTAGACCAGAGTGAGGACACTGCCATGGCGCCCTGCGACAGTCCTACAGTGCTGCCAGACCTCCTAGAAGACACGCGAGAGGAGGACACCACCCTGGTGGCAGAGGATAGGTCAATCCTGTCAGTCTCCGCTGATAACGAGAGCAGTCCAGAGCTCATTGAACCCCAGTCTGACTCTCCCGGAGAATCTAAGGGGGCCTCCTCTGATGAGATGGTCACTAGCAGTGACTCCGAGGTGGCCCACAGCAGCTGGACCCTCCTAGAGGCTGTGAACCAAGATGAAGGTCAGCAGTCGCCTCCCATACTGCAGGGCTTTGGCCAGCTCCAGATGCAATCCTGGGAAGAGAACAGCTCTGAGCAGGAAACATCCACAGTCCAGGTGGAGTCCTCATCAGTCATCATCTGTGAGACTGTGCAGGTGCACCTCAGCCAGCAGGGGGCGACCCTCTCTGACTCTGCCCCTGGACAGGTGTTTGCCCAGGACCTGGCAGATGAGATGCAGAACAGGTACAGTGAGCTCATGGCTGAGCTCCAGAGATTGAGAGAGGCTGCCTCAGAGTCACGGGAGAGAACCCAAGGCCTTGAGGAAGAGATTCGGTCCCTGGCAGCTGCCAAGGATGAGGCAGAGTCCCAGGCCCAGAGATATGAGGAAGAGCTCCAGTCAGCCAGGTCAGAGATGGACACGGTGGCCCAGCACAGTGGCTCTGAGTTGGAGAGACAGAGCATGGAGATGCATCTCCTGGAGGAGCAGCTGGCCAGCCTGCAGACAGAAGGCCGCTCCAAGGAGCAGAAGATCCAGGCCCTGCAGGCAGACCTGGACGAGGCTCAGCGCTCTCTCTCTGAGCAGGAGGGCCAGGCCAGGATGCTGAGCGCCCAGCTGGAAGAAGGGGAGATCACCTCCTCTGAGCTGGAGCAGAGGCTCCAAGACATGGAGGCCAGCCTGCTGGAGTTCTCTCAGGCTAGGGACATGGCCAAAGCTGTACTGTCTGAGAGGGACACTGAGATTAACGAGCTGCAACTGCGTATCACCCAGAAAGAGCAGGAGATGATGGAGCTGAGCAATGGCATGTCTGCCAAACTGCTCCAGACCGGTGAGGAGAAGTTCCTGATGAGCACTGAGGTCAAGAAACTGAAGAAGCAGATAACTGGAGAAAAGGAGAAAGCGACAGGGGAGAGTCATGTAGAGGATGGTGATGAGCTCACTAGTTTGCGAAAGGACAAAGAGGATCTGACAACCCAAGTGGCCACCATTAAAAAGAGGTTGCAGGCAGCCCTGGTGCAGCGCAAAGAGCTGATGAAAAAAGTTGCAGAGTTTGAGAAAGAGGCAGATCAAAGGAAAGGACAAGTAGGGAAAGCAACGGAGGAAGCCCCTGCAAGTGTACCAGCTTTAGAAAAAGACAGAAAACAAGAGGTTATGGCAATTGAGACTACTCTCGAAGAGTTCAGACAAGCCTTGAAGTCCAAAGAAGAGGCCATGGAGGTTTTGGAACAGAAAATCAGCCAGCAGGATCAGGTTCTGGAAGAGACACTTGAAATGAACAGAAGGCTGAGTGAGGGAGCTCAGCAGACTCCAGAGGCTGACACCTCAGCTGAAATCCCTGGGTTGCAGTCCCAGGTGGCCTCACTGGAGTCAGATTGCGAAACACTGCAAAAGAAACTCCAGGAGGCCCAGGACTCTCGCAAAGACACCATCCGCAAGGCCAAAGAAAAGGACAGGCACCACCGCGAACAGCTAAAACAGCAAAAGGAAGAGTACAACGGGCTGTTGGAGCGTTTGGAGGAGAAGGTTGGTGAACGAGATGGGCTGTTGACTAGACTGAGCGAGCTTGAGGAACTGCAGGCACAGAAAGAGGTGAGCAAAGAGAAGGAAGTACATGCTGAGCTGGAGACCAACGTTGCAGTGGAGAAGATTGAGAAGCCAGCTGCAGGAGATTGGGTCCAGGAAGACTGGGTGGAATTTGCAGCTCCTGAGAATGAAGCACAACAACAACAAGGTGATAAACCCATTACCAGTGCCGAGGAACCCTCTCAGCTACTTTCAGCTGACATTGAGGCCTCATTACAAGCTCTGAAAGAAGAGGTCCAGGCTGAGAAGGCATCTTGTACAGAGTTGGAGGGCCAACTGCAGGAGAGCCAGGCTAGCCTGTCACTCAGGGAAAGTGAGCTTCTAGTGCTGGGTGATGAGCTGCAGGCCCTGAGAGAGAAGGAGAGCCAGATTGAACTTGTCTATGAGGAGTTGGAGGCTCTGAGGGAGAAGTGTCTCCAGGCTCAGACCTATGCAGAAGCTGTGAAAGCAGAGTTGGAGGCTGCGGCCAAGGGAGCCGCCTCAGACTCTGCTGAGTCCACCATTGCCATCCTGCAGACAGAGGTGGAGGAATTCAAGCAGTTCCTGAGCAACAAGAATGATGAGATCATGGAACTTAGCCAGCAGCTGGGTGAGCAAAGCTCCCTCCTCCAGTCCATGCAAGAGACAGTGTATGAGAAGGACCAGTCGATCGCCTCCCTGCAGGAAGGCCTAAGAGCAGAGAAGGAAAAGAGCCAGAGACTGGAGGCCGAGGTCCCCCAGAGGCAGGAGGAAGAGAAGGGCAGCGAGGCCAAGATCCTGCAGCTTCAGCAGAAGCTCAAAGCTGCCCTTATCTCCCGCAAAGAGGCCCTCAAAGAGAACAAAAGCCAGAAAGAAGAGTTGGCCTCCACTGAGAAAGTCATCACTGAACTGCATCAGAAGATGGAGGCTAGAGAAGTCGAGCTGGAGAAGCTGAGAGCAGAAAGAGAGAGGCTGATAGTGGAGAACCAGAGCCTTGGAGGGTCCTGCGAGAGCCTCAAGCTGGCCATGGAGGGTATGCTGACAGAGAAAGACTTCTGTAAAAGAGAGGCAGAGTCTGCCAAAGAGGAGGCTGCCCGGGCATGCAGAGAATGGGAGGAGAAGGTGCATGGGATGAAGGATGAGTATGAGACTCTGCTAAAGTCCTATGAGAACGTGAGTGATGAGGCAGAGCGTGTGAGACGTGTGCTGGAAGCTGCTAGGCAGGAGAGGAAGGAGCTTGTTGCTAGAGCCAGGACCCACGAGGCAGCCAGGCAGGAGGCTGAACGGCAGAAAGAAGAGGCCCAGAAAGAGGTGGACACTGTCAAAGACAAGATGAGGAAGTTTGCCAAGACCAAGCAGCAGAAAATCATGGATTTAGAGGAGGAGAATGAGAGTCTCAGAGAGATGGATGAAAAGAAAGGAATAAGAAGGGAGGACAAGGCACTCAAAGGAGAACTTGAAAGACTCAAAGAGGAGTTTGAGGCTCTGAAAGCTGATTTGAATGCCACTACGGCACAGAGGGACTCCTTAGAACAGCAAGTTGTTGAGGTGAGGGAACAACTAGCCCAAGAGCTAGAGAAAGGGGACAGATTAGCTCCAGATAAAACCCCCAGCTCTGATGATGTAGTGGAGGAGACTATTGTTGCCCAGCAGTCTAGTACAGTCATGACTAAAACTACCCAAGAGCTAGTTAAGAGCCAGCCTCAGGACATAGAGCCACATAGTCAGGACATAGAGTCTGAGGTAGCTGCACCTGAAACGCCCTCTGTTGAGAAGATGGTGAAGACCGAAATAACTGAAAATACACAGGCCCTAATTGATGAGAAATTGAGCAAAATGGAGGCAGCCCTACAGTCAGAGAGGGAACTGAGGCAACAGCGCGAGGCTGAACTCACTGCTGAGCTGGCCTCTCTAGAGCAGCGCCTTCAGGAGAGTAAAGAGAAGGAACAGACTCAGAGGGATGAGTCGCTGAAGACGGACATATCTGAAAGTGAACTGGCCGGAATTGAAGGAAAGCGGAGGGAAATGGAGGCAGCCCTACATTCAGAGAGGGAACCGTGGCAAGAGAGTGAGACTGAACTCAAGGCTGGACTAGCCTCTCTAGAGCAGCTCCTTCAGGAGAGTAAAGAGAAGGAACAGAGCCTGATGGAGGAGAGCTCTAAAAGGGAAGCCCAACTCCAGGAGCTCCACAGCAGCCTGGAGGTAGAGAAGGACGACCTAGAGGAGCGTCTGATGAACCAGCTGGCCCAGCTGAATGGCAGCATCGCCGGCTACCAGCAGGACGCGGCAGACAGCCGGGAGCGCCTTGCGGAGCTGCAGCGGGAGGTGGAGAGACTGGAGAGGGAGCGGGCCGAACTGGAAGTCCTGGCCGAGAGCGAGAGGGACCGGGCAGCCAGGCTGGAGGAGGACAAGAGGCAGGCCCAGAGAGAGAGGGCCGAGGCAGAGGCAGAGTCAGGGAAGCAGAGGGAGCTGGAGCAGCAGCTGAAGTCCGCCCAGAGGGTGAAAGAGGGCAGCCAGAGCCGGGCAAAGCAGCTGGAGGAGCTGCTGAGAGAGAAGCAGCTGGAGGTGCGCCAGATGCAGAAGGACTGCATCCAGTACCAGGAAAGGATCAGCGAGATGGCCAGGGAGGGCAAGGCTTTGCAACTGGGCAGCAACGAGGTCCACAAAGAGCTTGGGCAAGCCTATCTGGAGAGGACCAAAGTCACAGACGCTTTGAAGAAGACTGAGGCTGAGCTATCTAGCTGCAAAGCCCAGCTGGTTGAGGCCCAGACAGAGGCCAGCCAGGCCCAAGCTGAGAGGAGAGCCTGTGAGCAGACCGCTCTACAGAGAGAGGCTGAGTTGAAAGCAGAGGCAGAGCAGAGCCTGGACTCTGTGAGGTTCAGGCTGGGAGCCGAGCTGAAGCAGATTGAGCTGAGGTTGGAGGAGTCTTACCGGGAGAGGGAGAGAGAGGAGGATGCCACCCGGGAGGCAAAAGAGCTGGCTGACACCGCTGAGAGACAGGCCCAGCAGATGCAGGCCCGCCTGGATGAGTCTCTGGCCCGACTGGCTGCCTTCTCGCGCTGTATGTCCTCCCTGCAGGAAGACAGGGACCGCGTGCTGGATGAGACCCGGCAGTGGGAGAGTCGCTTCAACAGCACCCTCCAGGGGAAGGAGGCCGAGGTGCGGGAGGGAGAGACCCGGTCCAGAGATCTGGCTGAACAACTGCAGAAAGAGACCGCACAGAGAGAAGAGCTACAGCTTACAGTGGACAGGTAAAAATAGCTATGGTTCCTGAAAAAGTTAATTAATTAAATTGCCCCAATTTCCAGCCAGGTTTAATTAACACTATGCTGTGTTATGTAATGTGTTTATTTCTTATTTTTTGCCCAGACTACAGAAAGCAGACGAGCAGTGGCAGCTGAAATGGGAGCAGGAAGAGAAGAAGCTCCGTGAGAACCAGGCTGCCCTGGAGCAGGAGAGGGGGGAGCTTCAGAAGTCCCTAGCCCAGACCGAGACCTCCCTGGCTGACGCTCGCGCCCACCTGGCCTCCCTGGAGAGTGAGGCGGAGGGGCTCCGCCACAGAGCCCAGGCCCTGGAAGAGGTAGTTGGGAAGCTGCAGGGAGAGACCAACGAGGTCAGGTCTCAGCTGAAGGAGAGGGAAGCAGAGGGGAGGAGGCTGGGCCTGAGCGTGGAACAACTGGAGACAGACCTGCGCTCCTCCAAGACCCTGACAGAGAACCTGCAGACAGAGCTGAGTGAGAAGGAGAGGAGAGAGGTAGAGCTGCTGGGGGAGAAGGAGCAAGCCGTGACACAGGTATGCATCACTTTTATTTAATCTCTGCTTTATGTCAATGAAAATGTTTAAACCCATTCCCCTGCATCTTCTTGACTGTTTACATGCTTGCTCCCCCCCAGGCTGCAGAGGAGGCCAGGAGGGAGGCTGACGCCAGGGCCCAGGAGGCTGAGAAGGAGCTGGAGGAGAGGAGAGAGGAGGTGCGGGGTCTGGAGGACCGGCTGCGGAAGGCAGAGGAGGAGAGCAGCCACAGCAAAGCCAGGCTGGACGCCTTCACCAAGGCCATGGGCTCTTTACAGGACGACAGAGACAGAGTACTTGGCATGTACAAACAGCTGGAGGAGAAACATCTGCAGGTTAAAGAACAATGATAACACTCATGTGTACAGAGGCATAAATGGCAGGTCAACAAAAGATTCTGAATGGTAAACCGGTAGTAAATGTTTATTTATGTACACGCATGTCATCGTCATGCTGAAACTGTATGTAGTGATAAGAGTGATGTTATTAGTGTGATAGTATTCTAGAATGTTTTCCTCATGCCCCAGTTGTATAACCCATCCCTCTACGTAATGGGTCTGTTGTCCCAGGTGATGATGGAAAAGGACACTCTGATCCAGGAGGCTGCTGCGGAGAATAACAGTCTGAAGGAGGAGCTGCGCTCCCTATTGGTCCAGAGGGACGACCTCCACGCAGAGAAGGCCAAGCTATCTGCCCAGCTTCACAGCTACAGGGACGACCTTACCCAGGTCCTCACCATGAAGGAGTCCCAGCACAAGCAGCTCTTGTCCGGCCAGCTGGAGCGCATCGCTACCCTGGAGAAGGAGAGAGAAGAGCTAGGGACTAAGATCAAGAGCCTGGAGGGAGGGGAGGCTTTCGTTCAGGCGGTGGAGAGGGAGGCCCTCAGCCAGGCTGGTGATAGTGGAAACAGGCAGGTGAGAGACGCTCCCGGGGCGGAGGTAGAGAAGCTGAGGGAGCAGCTGCAGGCTGCCAGGGCCCAGGTGGAGAGCATGGAGGAGAGCCTTGCCAAGGAAGGAGAGGTGCAGGAGGCTCGGCAGAAGGAGCTGAAAGAACTGCGTTGGGAGGGAGGGGTGACGCGCATGGAATCGGAGACAGCGGCCGAGAGGGTGGCCGAGCTGGCCCGAGACCTGCTGACCACGGAGCAGAGGCTGCTGGAGGAGAGGGAGGTGGCCGGCCAGCTCCGGGCCCAGAACCAGGCGTTCGGCCAGGCCATGGCGTCACTGCAGGGCAGCAGGGACCAGGCACTCAGCCAGGCCCAGGAGCTCAGCCTCAGACTGGAGGAGATGAGCAGGGCAGGGGGCCAGCAGACACCCACCACGGGCCATGGAGGATCCACTGCGGAGGTGTGGGGACTGAAGAACGCCCTGTCAGCCCTGCAGAACGACAGGGAGAGACTGGTAATCAACCAGAGTAATCTCCATTTTACACAAAGTATTCCATAAAAGCACTACTAACCCAACCACAATGGTAGTGACATCATAGTTTACCTGCACATCGTGTTTTCATATACCAGTATCCACAGTAACACAAGCTTTGTTTCTCCCTGTCCTGTAGTTGGAACAGCTGCAGCGGCAGCACTCAGAGCTCACTCGACTGGGAGGAGGAGAGCTGTCTAGACTCAGCCAGGAGCTAGAGGAGGAGAGGAGGAGGGCTGAGGAGATGGGGGACAGGATGAGGGAGCTGGACAACCTGAGGCAGAGGGAGAACCAGGAACTAGAAATTCTCAGGTGAGAAATACTTCATAAAGAGCTGCTTATGTTATTTAAAATCCAAACATTCTTAATCATGTTTAGAGGTATATGAGTGTCTATGCCTTGGCTACATAGGTATATATGTCTCTCTCTAGGCTGGAGCAGGTTGACTGGCAGGCCCAGGCAGAGCTCCTGAAGCAGCAGACCCTGGCCACCCTCTCAGACCGTGACCAGCAGGTGCGCCAGCTCGGTGCCATGTTGAAGGAGGCCCGCGCCACAAGGCCCAAACCACCGGAGGTGGAACACCACCAGAGACAGGTGAGGAGGAGGACACCTCTAAATCTGCGCAGTTGGATAAATAGTATGCAATAGAAGAGCAGTGTTGACTGTGGCAAGATGCATTCTGCTTGCTGCATACATTTGGCCTGTACTGGGCAATGTTATCTACAAATCTAGGTTTAAGTTCTACATTTGTGCAGTTAAGAGACGGTTAAACGGTGTGATTATGGTTCACCTCTGTTGTCTCTTCTCCGTGGCTATTTATGTGTTCTTTGTTGTTTTTTGTGCTCAGGCACCTGTTGAGGCAGACCTGTCATCTAAAGTAGGGGTCCTTCAATCAGAGAGTGGCCCGCTGAATGATCTTCAGGTGCGAGAGCAGCAGATTACACAGCTCAGCAATAAGATAGAGAGACCAGACTGTTCCTCCTTCCTGTCACCCATAGCCTCTTGTCCATGTCTAACAACCCTACCTACAATCATTGTTTTACTACTACGCTATCTGACAACTACCTCTGATCACCCTCTCTGACTTACAATACTAAATTTCATGGTTGGATGAAAGGTACTTCATTTCATGAATCTGGATTAGATGATTCCATATTTCATCTATGTGTCTCCCTCTGGCTCTTTCCTCTTCATTTAATTTCTCTTGCATGCCCCTTTTCCATTTTCTTTCATCGTTTCTTCTCTGCTTCTTCTTCGTTCTTCTGTCTTTTGGTTTTGTGTGTGTGTGCAGTCTGCTGAGCCCGTTGCTGTCCCTCCCTCCCCTCAGCTCTCGCAGGTGTTTGAGGAGAACCGCCATCTCTCCTCCCAGTTCCAAGGCAGTTCCCAGAGGCTGGATGAGGCCGAGATCCGCTGCACTGCCCTCCAGAGGCAGCTCCAGGAACTGCACGAAGACAAGCGCAAGGTCTGCACGCCCTTGGATATCACTCTGCTCTGATTCATTCACTGTCCCTAGTTGATACATACGGAACATATGTTTTTAAAGATAATGTGTCCACTATGGCACAGAGGAACTAGATTTACACATCTCTGGAGCGATTTAAGACTCTACTATAGTGATTTCTACAATGTTGAGTGATTTTTACTATTTCTTGTGGCCCCCAGAGGACAGGGGAAGTGGACAGTGCCCCCGGAGCTCCTCAGCAGCACAGTGGCCCTTCAGAGAGCGAGAGCCTCAGGGTGGATTTTAAAGAGCTCCAGCGCAGGTACCAGTTCTCAACCCCACGACACCCCCCTTTAAAAACACATACAGTACACACACACGTTCTCTCTACCAATGACCAGAACACACACACATACAGTACACACACACGTTCTCTCTACCAATGACCAGAACACACACACACACACGTTCTCTCTACCAATGACCAGAACACACACACACACGTTCTCTCTACCAATGACCAGAACACACACACATACAGTACACACACACGTTTTCTCTACCAATGACCAGAACACACACACATACAGTACACACACACACGTTCTCTCTACCAATGACCAGAACACACACACATACAGTACACACACACGTTCTCTCTACCAATGACCAGAACACACACACATACAGTACACACACACGTTCTCTCTACCAATGACCAGAACACACACACATACAGTACACACACACGTTCTCTCTACCAATGACCAGAACACACACACATACAGTACACACAC
>NC_052344.1:16837890-16895390 GCF_016432855.1 Salvelinus namaycush
GGTGACTTTATATAAGCCAGATCCTTTTATCACCGTTATATTTTTGTATTAAATATTTTGTATTACCTTGTTACTAAACCAAAATACCAAAAGCATGTCCTCAAATGTACAACCTTTAGATATATGCACAAATACCAGACTTTGATAGTATGTGTAGCTGACGGTAACTGACTGCAGTTTGTGTGGTACAAGGAGAACGCATCAGGTAGCCGCCCTACATTACATTGACATCAGCCTGGACAGCTGTAAGATACCCCCCACTTCCATCAGGTTACTTTGTGTTTTGTTAAACTATTCATGAATGATGATAGTGTGCTATTTTATGATGAGAGCAATGCAGCTCAGTGCAGCATAAATAACTCGACTTCCTTTCTTGTGACCTCAGCAGAATGAGACCATATACTTGTGGTTAGCTGTCAGTTTTTCCACTGATGAAGGGGAAATGTTAAATGCCTTGAAGCTTATTTTTATTTGCAGGTACAGGTGATTGTCCACAAGGTACATACAGTGTTCACTAAAGCAGTGTTTCTCAACTTGTTTTTTACACCAGGAACTAACAAGCTGTGTTCCCTCTTGTGTTTACACATACACTATACTTAGACTGACAGTACAAATCTTCTGTTTTGTTTCTCTTCCTAGATGTGGAAGTCAGTGGTGGGACACAACGTGAGCATAAAGGTTGCAGAGGGGGACGACTGGGAGACCGACCCTGACTTTGAGGTTAGCTACAGGGATGGAGGGAGCGAGGGTCCTTACGGAGCTAGTGTATTTACTAAAGCACTCTAATCAATATTTTCTCCCAGTGGAATTAATGTTTTGTTTATGCTTGGTCCGTAACCGCCTCAGTCCTGTTTTCAACGACACCTTGGTCTTCAGACTACAGTTTGGTGATTAGAAGGACTTGGGTTCTGTGTTTCAGAATGATGTGTCAGAACAGGAACAGAGATGGGGGGCCAAGACCATTGAGGGGTCTGGTCGAAAAGAACACATCAGGTAACCATTGAACAGTAACTGGGGGTGGGTGGTCGGTCAGCCTGAGATGACCAGACCAGAAGATACACATCAAAGACGGATCACAGTATGATTGGTGAATTATGCCATTGGAGAGCTATGGGGGATGGTTAGCTCAGCTGTGTATTGCTGCTTTAGCTCTGTAGAAACAGGAAAAGGAAGTGAAAACAGTGTGTAGGCTGTCAAGCAGTGAGTCTTACCTAATATGGGTTGGTGACTGAGTAAATCTAAGGGTTAGCCACAGACTAGTGTAACTATGTAGTCCCGGGTTCAGCAGATAATGTTAAATGGGAATAAAGTTATGCAACAAAGTTCTGATGTGTGTGTGTACGCATGTGTGTGTGATCCCTCCATCTCCCCAGTGTATCAGAGCTGAGACAGAAGGTGTCCCAGGAGCATGAGGTGGGGAAGCAGAAGGAGCGAGCGGAGGCTCCCAAGGCCTCTTACGGTTACGGAGGGAAGTTTGGAGTGGAGAAAGACCGCATGGACAAGGTTAGGTTATAACATGTCATCATGTGATGTTCATACACTACATGACCAAAAGTCGAACATGCTCGTCGAACATCTCATTCCAAAAAATCATGGGCATTAAAATGGGGTTGCCCCCCCCTTTGCTGCTATAACAGCCTCCACTCTTCTTGGAATGCTTTCCACTAGATCTTGGAACAATCATGGGGCTGCAGGGTAGCCTAGGGGCTAGAGCCTTGCACTAGTAACGGAAAGGTTGCCAGATCGAATCCCCGAGCTGACAAGGTAAAAATCTGCCGTTCTGCCCCTGAACAAGGCAGTTAACCCACTGTTCCTAGGCCATCATTGAAAATAAGAATTTGTTCTTAACTGACTTGCCTAGTTAAATAAAGGTAAAATAAAAAATTGCTGCAGGGACTTGCTTCCATTCAGCCAAAACAGCATTAGTGAGGTTGGGCACTGATGTTGGGTGATTAGGCCTGGCTCGCAGTCGGTGTTCCAATTCATCCCAAAGGTGTTCGATGGGGTTGAGGTCAGGGCTCTGTGCAGGCCAGTCAAGTTCACAGAATCGTCTAGAATGTCATATGCTGTAGTGTTAAGATTTCCCTTCACTGGAACTAAGGGGCCTAGCCCGAACCATTAAAAACAGCCCCAGACCATTATTCCTCTTCCACCAAACTTTACAGTTGGCACTATGCAGCGTTCTCCTGGCATCTGCAAACCCAGATTTGTCCGTCAGACTGCCAGATGGTGAAGCGTGATTCATCACTCCAGAGAACGCGTTTCCACTGCTCCAGAGTCCAATGGCGGCGAGCTTTACACCACAAGATCTTAGGCTTGTGTGCTGCTGCTCGGCCATGGAAACCCATTTCATGAAGCTCCGGATGAACAGTTCTTGTGCTGATGTTGCTTCCAGAAGCAGTTTGGAACTCTGCGGTCCCATTCTGTGAGCTGTTGTGGCCTACCACTTTGCGGCAGAGATGTTGTTGCTCCTAGAAGTTTCCACACTCACTTTAACAGCACTTACAGTTGACCGGGGCAGCTCTAGCAGGGCAGAAATTTAACGGACAAGCTTGTTGGAAAGGTGGCATCCTATGACGGTGCCACATTGAAAGTTACTGAGCTCTTCAGTAAGGCCATTCTACTGCCAATGTTTGTCTATGGAGATTGCATGGTTGTGTGCTTCATTTTATACACCTTGCAGCAACGGTTGTGGCTGAACTAGCCGAATCCACAAATTTGAAGAGGTGTCCACATACTTTTGTATATATAGTGTATTTCGCTCATAAGGTCTTCAGTCAATTCCAAATAACGCATCAAGCACAAGGCTTCCTCTAATGCAGTGCTGCTCACCCCAAAACATATGCTGTCAGACAGTACAGTTGTGTGTGCTGACTTATTGCAACTTTTATGGACTTCAACAGTTTATCAAAGATCGTTTCCGGTGTTGATGTATTATGTGTGTGTAATTACCCAGGGGGCAGTGGGGCATGGCTACGTGGCGCAGGTGGAGCAGCACTCATCCCAGACCGATGCAAAGAGAGGATTCGGGGGGAAATTTGGAGTGCAGAAAGACCGTGTGGATAAGGTGAGGAAACTATACTCTTACTGACAAAGATATCACAGGATTTGATGAACAGGATGAGGGATCGTCCTGGTAATGAACATTCCTTCTCTCTTCCTGTAGTCTGCCATGGGTTTTGAATACAAGGGAGAGGTGGAGCAACATACATCTCAGAAAGGTACAGCCTTAAGGACGTCTAATACACATACTTTCTGATTTCCAAGTAAGTCGACTGCATGTTGTTATCCTACCCAGCTACTCCTGGCATACCTCTGACCCTGCTTTTATCTTTCAGACTATTCAAAGGGTTTTGGAGGGAAGTTTGGGGTGGAGAAGGAGAAAGTGGACAAGGCTGCCTTGGGTTACGACTACAAGGGAGAGACCGAGAAGCACCAGTCTCAGAAAGGTTAGAGGGGAACTGTACCGTGTGCTGTTTGTAGGTAGAAACGTTTCATGGTCAATTATTCATGTTAGATGTCTAGTTCATATTTTAAACATATCCCACAATATCCCTCACCAGACTATTCAAAGGGTTTTGGAGGGAAGTTTGGGGTGGAGAAGGAGAAAGTGGACAAGGCTGCTTTAGGTTACGACTACAAGGGAGAGACAGAGAAGCACCAGTCTCAGAAAGGTCAGTTACTTACAGTTGTAATCACAGTTGTGTTTGTAAAAGTCAAGGACCATGTCCACATTAAACTGACCTTTGATCTCCACGTTCAGACTATGCCAAGGGCTTTGGAGGACGCTATGGAGTCCAGACAGACCGCATGGATAAAGTGAGTCTTTCTTGACCCTGAAGACTCAGGATGACAGTCATTCTTGACGCATTTTACATTGACCTGTACAAACACTCAGGCTATGACGCTTACCCATTGATTGGAATTATGGTTCCCCAATCCCCATTCGCTCTATAGAGTGCAGTGGCCTTCACAGACATGGAATCCCCTACCTCTGCCTATGAGAAGACACTACCAATGGAGGCATGTAAGTTTGCGCTTTATAGTTCCTCATAAACATTTAGTACACAAGTTCAAAGAGGAAAATATGTTTTTTGCTTTTCCTGTCTGTCTGTGCAGCAAGTGCAGGGGCAGGCAACCTGAAGGCTCGCTTTGAGAACTTGGCTCGGTCATCAGACGAGGAGAACAGAAAGCGAGCGGAGGAGGAGAGAGCCAGGAGACAGGCTAGAGAGAAGAGAGAGCAGGAGGAGGCACGACGCAAACAACAGGTACTGCAATAAATATGCTACTCCATTAAACATGCACACTGACACAGTGGTATGTATCTCTTGTAGGAACAGAACAGCAGGGAGGAGGAAGCAGAGCAGCATCAGCCTCCACCTGTTGAAGAGCAGAGACCTCCACCTGTTGAAGAGCAGAGACCTCCACCTGTTGAAGAGACCAACAGGAAGCCCCAACCACCACAGCTGCCCACTGCCAGGGCAGTGCCTCAGATACCAAGATATGAACCTGAGCCAGTGGTAGATGGCTCTGATTTAATTCAATGCTACTCACTGATGACCTAAAAAACTGTAATTTCTTCTTCACCACAACGTTATAAAATGAATTGGTGAAATTCACACCTTCTCATTTTCTGTGGTCTCAGGAGGAAGAGGAGGAGCCAGACTATGACCAGACCCCGTGCCTGCCCCCACGGTCAAGTGACCTGCTGGAGGCGGAGCCACCTCAGGAGCAGACCCCATCAGAACCAGAGCAGGAGGATGAGGGAGAGTATGAGGATATCTCATCAATACCTTTCCCAGAACCTGATCCAGGTCAGTGTGCCACACCCAGTGGGGTAGAGGGGTTGGGTAACCCATTACTGTTTCATATCAAAGACTGACCCTTCCATGTGTTCCCTCTACAGCTGTGAATAATGACTATGAGGACCTGACATACGGTCAGACCGCAGTGGCCATTTATGACTACCAAGGAGGTAGGTAGCCTACTGTATCAATGACTGCGTTGTGATATCATGTCACAATTCTCATCTATTTCTTGGTCATACTGTGATGTTGTTACTTGCATCGTGGATCAATACAGAAATCAATGCTAAACATTGCTCAACACAGAAGTCTATAAACCCTTTCGGAGACAAAATCCTAAAATAATGTTATTCTCACACATGAAGAGGCAGATGATGAGATCTCCTTCAACCCGGATGATGTCATCACCAACATAGAGATGGTGGACGAAGGCTGGTGGAAGGGACACTGTCACGGACGCATTGGACTTTTCCCTGCTACATTCGTGAAAATGATGTAGTGAGCGTGCCTAGTCTCCAACACAGACATATACCTGAGCCCATAGGACCTGTGGGTCTTTTCACAGGGGGAACATCAGCATATTGATCCTATCTGACAGGTATAGTTTGATTGTACCATGGGAGCATCTCAAATGCATACGCCTCTATCCTCCCTTTCTCAATACCCATTGGAGAAGAAGGGACCTCTAGCTTTCTCATCCAATGGGTTTTTAGGTGAGGGGGACACAAGGAGTATACAATTGAGATTCTCCCCATGTGTTTTCTAATCAATTGATTTATATCCGGTCAGTAGTCATGACATATAATGGATAGTCATTGTGCTTCATATTGCTCAGGGTGGGATGCAGGCCTTCCCCTTATAAAAGCTGATTGCTAAATGTTCCAGTGATATTCTCATACACTTGCATTTCAAAGGATTATGTAAGTCATTTAGCTATGGAATGTTATGTTTAAAAACAATTAACTACAGACAATTGTATTTTGGCTATTGATGCAATTCTCAACTTGAATTACATGTTGTAATTGCATATGTAAGCAAAGCATAATATCTGAAACACCAGGTTAAAAAGGTTATTTCTAGAATCAACTGCATGTAATCAATAAAATGTCTTAATGTACAGAAACACATTTATTTACTCCAACATGACAACCAGAAGATTATATGGACAGTTTGTTACATGTATAATGAATGTCTTTGTAATGATGGACTAGGCTACAGGAAGAGCAAATCAAACAGGAATGGAGCTACCAACAACAGGCATTATTGGGGTAAAATGTAAAGAATATACCATATTCTCTTCTGTATACCACAGCAATAAGAAAACATGGCTTTCATTCAAGTGAAGTATGTCAATGCAGTACTATACCATTGTGCCCAAAAATACAACTCTGTTGTTTCCTTTCATACATTAAATGGGCTTACAGACAATGTGTTGCACAATATAGATCATTTGCCTCATATCACCATTTAACTTGAACACAAGGCAACTCAAGTCCACAAAGATCATGTATTCAATCTCCGATACATGATATTCAAGGCTCATGTGTGTCACAGGTTCTAAGTCAGAAGTCCTTTGGTTTTCTCCAGGCTACCAGGCAATTGTGTCACAGGTTCTAAGTCAGAAGTCCTTTGGTTTTCTCCAGGCTACCAGGCAATGCCCTTCTTTTTTTTGTTGGCCTTTCCTCCCGATTTCTTTGTCATGCGTTTGCCTTTCAGTTTCTTGGCCTGTCGTTGGCTCATCCATATTGGGTACTGTCCGTGCTCGTCCAATTGGGTCGTCTTACTGCGCTTGCTGTCCATGTCCATCTTTCCATCTGAAAAGCAAAAAACAAAAGGTGTCAACTCAGACATTGGAAACGATACAAAATCCTTGATCTGTGTGTGAGTTCTCACCATCGACTTCCTCTCCCTCCATGTCTACATCCACTTTCTTCTCCTTTATCTTGCCAGCTGGCACCACTGTCGCTATGTCCTGAATGTCATTCATGGAGATCTCTCCTGTGCCACCGTGGGCCAAGGCTAGCTTCAGCCGAGCCAGTTCCTTCGGGGCATTCTTCGCTCTCTTCACAGCACGCATCTTCCGCTTCCATTTGCTTCGCAGACTTTTGGCCATTTTAAGGTTCTGAAAGACAAGGTTACATAATGGAAACACAGATCCACTTGCATAAGACATCTCGACTTGCTTTAACTCTAGTTCAGTGACGGTCCCTGCAGAGCCTAGCCATACATTGCACCTGTAAATAGCCCACCCAACTACCTCATCCCCATATTTTTTTTTCTTCTCCTTTGCACCCCAGCATCTCTACTTGCACATTCATCTTCTGCACGTTTAATTTCTAAATTGTAATTATTTCGCCACTATGGCCTATGTATTGCCGTACCTCCCTTATCTTACTTCATTTGCACACACTGTATATAGACTTTTCTATTGTGTATTGACTGTACGTTTGTTTATCCCATGTGTAATTCTGTGTTGTTTGTGTCGCACTGCTTTGCTTTATCTTGGCCAGGTCGCAGTTGTAAATGAGAACTTGTTCTCAACTGGCCTACCTGGTTAAATAAAGGGTAAATAAAACATACGATTGAGTTCTTGGCTCATGTAAACAACACTCATGCCATCAACTCCCATCATGCGACGTTAGCTATTCGTCTAGCCCAAATAACCCTCAATCATAAATAGAGGTTCTTGTATAATTAATCATGATGAATTGCCGTTAAACTGTCCATGATTCTACTGTCCTTGCAAGACTCCACATAAACAGTCAAGTTAGCTAGCTGGAGTACTTAGCTAGCTTTTAGCTAACGTGGCTAATAGCTACATTGCTAAAGAAAACGGATTGTTTTAAAACAATCGATCGGCCTATACCATTCGATGTTTTTGTACTTCAATAACTAGTATTCGGTGTACTCAATTTACTCGTATGTGTGGTATTGTAAAAAATAAAAGCAAGTTAACATACATAGACGCAGATGTATTCTCCGTACAGTTGATACGCAGGCAGCACACACGTGTTTGTATTTTCGACAACCGTAAAGCACGTCAGACGGTCGTTATGTTGGACACATTTGCGACAACTTACGTCCTCTTAATTTACTGTCATACTGTGAACTCTTATTTATTTAATCGAAAATCTATAACCTACATATTTAGTGTGAAATATTATCAGTGGTGGATAACCGACGAACTTCCTGATGCACTTTATTCTCAATTTATCGATACGTATTATCAGCTATTCTGCTGCAGTTCACAGTTCTTTCAGGAGATGGCGAGCTCATTCCATACTGCAAGCCAAAGCCACCTGAGTCTCATTAATGATCATGCAATTATCCACAAATTCACATCTGCTCCAGAACAAATGTGTTGAACCACTTTGACCTCTGTCTGCAAAAACAAAGGGCAAACAAAAAGCAAAGTATGTGAGTACAGTAAATGAGAAATGATATGTTATACCATCACAACAATTGAATGATCTACAACCATTCAAGAAAAATACATTATTGTTGGCATGGATGAATTGTCTTTGTACTATTTCAAATGAAGAATTTGCAAGTCTGCAGTTTCTTCTGAGACTGCAGGTCATCTAGCTAAACCCATGAGACTGATTGGGGTGTAAAATCCAAGGGCAGGTCCTATTTTAGCCCCACTTGGGGCATGGCCCTACATACAGTAGGCCTCCACTCTTCCCTAGGAGATGTGAGTTGAGCCCCGCACTTTCCCAGCTGACCTCCTCGGCTCCCTGCTCACTCAAGTGGAGGCCAACCAGCCCAACTGCTCCCTCTTTCCTCTTCCCATCCCAGAGGAACATTCTATTCGGTGCAGTCCCTCCTCAGCCCGGCCCCTCAGCTTCTGTGAACTAAAATAGCAGCTCGGCACAGCAGGAGCCATGCCCGGCGAGAAGGTCCTGTCATGTCCCTAAAAAAGAACCAGGATGGACAAAAACCTATTTGGAGCCTTGGGCCAAATTGGGGTTCCTGGTTCACACTCAAAGTAAACAGTTGGTGGGGAGAAAACAAACTCAGGCGCTGACCCTGGCCACAGTGGGGGTTGTCAAAACCCCTTATTTTGTGAGATGGAAAAAAAGAGAGAAAGAAAAAGGAAAGCAGAAATCCCTCATACTGACCTGGGCCAGATTCACAAAACACTGATTATGCAAAAAAGTAAACTTTTTTGTTGTTGTGATTTTACCCCCTTTTTCTCCCCAATTTCGTGATATCCAATTACGACCTTGTCTCATTGCTGCAACTCCCCAACGAGGCCAAGGTCGAGTCAAGCGTCCCCCGAAACATGACCCGCTAACCACGCTTCTTAACACCTGCCCGCTTAACCCGGAAGCCAGCTGCACCAATGTATCGAAGGGAACACCGTTCAACTGATGACCGAAGTCAGCCTGCTGGCGCCCGCCCCACCACAAAGAGTCGCTATAGTGCAATGAGCCAAGTAAAGCCCCCCTGGCCAAACCCTTCCCTAATCCGGACGACGCTGGGCCAATTGTGTGCCTTCCTATGGGATTCCTGGTTGTGACAGCCGGTTGTGACACAGCCTAGGATCGAACCCCAGGATGTAGTGACGCCGCAACACTGCGATGCTTTTCTTACTAACTTCTCAAATATCTTCTTTACAAGTCTTCTTAAGATGTTTGTTGCTAGGCAACTGATTTAGCTATCTAGCTAGCAATGGCAATCATGTTAGCATATTTCGTAGAGATTACTGTTCTAAAACATATTCTTGGGTTTAAAATAATCAATACTTAAACTTTCAGATGAAGTTTGTGAGTGAATTAAACATGTTCAATTGCTTTCATGAGCTTATTCTCTCACAGCCCTGAGTTTAAGACAAGCTATCTTGGAATTAAGAACATTTACAAAGCTTTATTTTCAAGAATCTCTTAACTTTTTGCTGTAGGAGAAACATAAGAAATAGCGCAAGAACATTTCCAATAACCTTTTTGAGAAATGGCAACTAATGTTTAACGTTCTTCTTTAGTCTATAGTTAAGGAAAAAAGCTCAGTTAAGAAGACATTTCTTCTTAAGAAGGTTTTGTGAATCTGGGCCTGGGTGACATCACCCTTGACAACCAGCTGAGGTCCCTGTACCCATGGTGGTATTAGTGTTTTGACTCCCCCAATTAGGACCCTATTACTGCGGAGAATGGGTCCTTGTGCGTGTAGAGTAATTAAGTCCCAGGGCATCATGTTCAGAAAGAGGCAGGGTCTACACACACACACACACACACACACACACACACACACACACACACACACACACACACACACACACACACACACACACACACACACAGGAGAGCAGGTGGCACCGTCTTAAGAGGGCAGAGTAAACAAGAGGGCTGTCCTTTCAAGGAAGACAAAAAGGAAAGCCTCGTCTGTGACTGAATGTAAAAGGCTAATAGACTCTCTTCTGCCAAGTTAATAGAAATATTCTGCATTTGATACCCAAAAGCAGAGTTGTATTCCTTACAAGTTTAAATGAAATAGCCTACGGTGTACATACTAATATAACAGTAGTTGTATTTGTGCTCAGGTCTAGGTGTGTTCAGATGAACAGTAGGAATCAAAGTTATCCTATTGGCTACAACCACATAGTTCTAAAGCCCTAACATAGTTCTAAAGCCCTAAACATAGTTCTAAAGCCTTAAACATAGTTCTAAAGCCCTAAACATAGTTCTAAAGCCTTAAACATAGTTCTAAAGCCCTAAACATAGTTCTAAAGCCTTAAATATAGTTCTAAAGCCTTAAACATAGTTATAAAGCCTTAAACATAGTTATAAAGCCCTAAACATAGTTATAAAGCCCTAACATAGTTCTAAAGCCCTAAACATAGTTCTAAAGCCCTAAACATAGTTCTAAAGCCCTAAACATAGTTCTAAAGCCCTTTGCCTCTTTAGAAAGCAGATCAAATCTTACTCGGCAAATTTTTGTGAGCATGAGCGGTAGCCCAGGACATTTGACAGACTATGGCCTCTTCTTCCAAATATGCTTGTTGATCCAATACGCAGTAGTTACTCATCCAAAAAAACACATTGATGGAGCGATTCACAAATCCATAGTGAGAGATATGAATTGGCAATCAGTGGCCAGGCACTGGGGGCTGCCTTTAGCATTCAGGTCAGGACTGACAGACCATCTGCTTCTGTTTTCTGAGAACAGTTCTGTTACTGTGCAGCACACCTCAAAGCCTCACTCTGCTGGATTCCGATGTGGTTGAATAGGCTACTTTGCATTTGGTTTCTTATATAACCGTTTATATGGATCATCACTTGCAAAGACAGATGTATCACACTGACAAGGTTATACGACGTAAGATGACTCAACAATATTATAAATAAAATGATGTTGTTTAGAAAAGGGCTTTGAGATTTATAAGTATTCCAGATTTTCACATTAAGGGATATTGCAGTGGTAAGACACATTTGTATTAAAGTATTCAATAAAAATAATGATTGTAGTGCATCTAATTTGAATATGACCAAAATGACCTAAGGGAGAATTTGGTGTAGCCGTAGTATTCATTATTGTGATGTTTTGTTTTAGCAGATGCTCTTATCCAGAGCGACTTACAGGAGCAATTAGGGTTAATTGACTTGCTCAAAGGCGCAGACAGATTTTTCACCTAGTCAGCTCAGGGATTGGAACCAGCAACCTTTCAGTTACTTGCCCAACGTTCTTAACGGCTAGGCTACCTGCCGCTTATGATGTGTAACGTGCACCTGTTGAACCAGGCACTGTGGAATTGGAGGGGAGGGAGGTGAGCGTTTACCTAGACTACCTCGTCTCCCAGGGCGACGGATGGTGCAGGATGAGAGAGACAAAGAGCAAAGGACCAAGCCCACGTGAGCAGACAGGTATTTGACCTCTGCAGGGAAGAAATACCTCCTTGTTTTCTGTTTAGCTATATGTGTTATATCCTTCCAGTGGTGGAAATAGTACCCAACTGTCATACTTGAGTAAAAGTAAAGATACCTTAATAGAAAATGACTCAAGTAAAAGTAAAAGTCACCCAGTAAAATTCTACTTGAGTAAAAGTCTAAAAGTATTTGGTTTAAAATGTACTAAAGTATCAAAAGTAAAAGTATAAATAATTTCAAATTCCCTATATTAAGCAAACCAGATGGCACCATTTTCTTGTTGTTTTTTTAACTTACGGAAAGCCAGGGGCACACTCCAACACTCAGACATAATTTACAAATGAAGCATGTGTGTTTTGTGAGTCCGCCAGATCAGAGGCAGTAGGGATGACCAGGGATGTTCTCTGTTTAGTGAGTGGGCCAGATCAGAGGAAGTAGGGATGACCAGGGATGTTCTCTGTTTAGTGAGTGGGCCAGATCAGAGGCAGTAGGGATGACCAGGGATGTTCGGTTGATAAGTGTGTGAATTAGACTATTTTCCTGTCCTGCTAAGTATTCAAAATGTAACAAGTACTTTTGGGTGTCAAGGAAAATGTATGGAGTAAATAGTACAATATTTTCTTAAGGAATGTAGTGAAGTAAAAGTAGTAAAAAATATAAATAGTAAAGTACAGATACCCCAAAAAACGACTTAAGCAGTACTTTAAAGAATTTTTACTTAAGTACTTTACACTGCTGTATCCTTCCATTGTTGAGGCTCTTTTCACAGTCAGTTCTCAGTTTTCATTGAACATTTATGTGAAATTGCTTTATATTTCCATAAGGGATCGTCTTTGATGATTTACAAAATGAAATTACTCACATTCGAAACGATTTAAAAACTTTTTTTTAAAGTTTGTGTATTCCAACAATTTGCTGTTAACATCATTACTAATCTGATTTCCGGTCTGGTCCCTTCCGATAAGGAGCCTATATACTTTGCACTAAATAATGACATTTAAAGCCCTGTGTGTGACTAAGTCCCCTCCAGCAGCTGAGCCCTATCTACATCACTAGCTCTGTACTGTAGCATAATGATATTGATTCCCTTAGTCCATAAGATACAGCTCAATGAAACAACTCCCACTGAGAAACAAGAAAAAAACTCAAATAAGAGCCACTGTTTGACTCAGAGACCCCCAAGGGGCGGGCACACACACACACACACACACACACACACACACACACACACACACACACACACACACACACACACACACACACACACACACACACACACACACACCTGACACACACACACACCTGACACACATACACACACAGCATACACACACAGCCATACTCCTAACACACACAAACACATCACCAGGTCTGCAGGCAGGGTGTCTGGGGAGACAGAGCATAGCGGAGCAGCAGTCTTGGGGCCTGTCCTTTCTCCCTGCCGGGGTAGTGTATATCCACTGGACTGTGTTGATGGTGTGTTCTTGTGCCTGCGGCTGCTACAGGGCCAGCTGAGCTGCAGCTCCCAGAGAGCCTTGCTGTGGCGCTGACCACATTTCTCCCAGCCACACTTGAAATAAGATTGGCTGTGAGTCGCTGTCTTGTCCTCCTGCCCCCCTAGAGCTTTTCCACTGTGTTTTTTCCCTTGCTGTTCATGTAGGTCTCACTTCACATATAACAGGCTGGCCGGCTGTTACTCTACTTGTTTCGTTGACACTGTTAGGGAGAGCTGGGGTTGTTCAGCGCCACATCTAGTACATGTAAACCAGCATTATAATGAATGACTAATGGAGCAAATCTTGAAGGTCTGGAATCACACACCCCTTTCATCCTGTGATTCTTGGACCTTTTGCATAATAAATGGGTCACTCTGGTCATTGGGTATGTCTTAGTTAAATATGATTCTATCTTAAAGGAATCCAATCCATTGGACGTTAGTTGAGAGTCACTCAAATGTATTTATCCCCTCAAATTAGTAGGAGCAGATAACGGACCATACAGCCAAACTATAATTGAATCAGTTCAGCTCACAGAGAGATGGGCCAAGCCAACCGTGGCAGGTACAGCTGAACATTCCAGGCCCGCAACAATACAATTGGTTTACTGCATCTCACCAAACAATACATATACTCATTAATAAATCAATGAAATTCTGGAAAAGAAATAAGGAAAATGGACAAAATTGGAGCGGACTTGCATGCATATTATGAGTAATGAGCACATCAATAATTCATCATTTTCATTATGCTTCTGATTGCGTTGCCCGCAATCATTTGTTTTAAATATACATTGCTGTCATAAGCATTCTGAAAGAAATCTTGAAGATTTAGACTCATAATGCATAATGAATGTATACTAAACAACAATATAAACACAACATGTAAAGTGTTAGTCCAATGTTTCATGAGCTGAAATAAAAGATCCCCGAAATGTTCCATACGCACAAAAGCTTTTCTCTCAAATTGTGTCCACACATTTGTTTACATCCCTGTTAGTGAGCATTTCTCCTTTGCAAAGATAATCCATCCACTTGACAGGTGTGGCATATCAAGAATCTGATTAAACAGCATGATCATTACACAGGTGTACCTTATGATAAAAGGCCATTCTAAAATATGCAGTTTTGCCACACAACACAATGCCACAAATGTCTAAAGTTTTGAGGGCGTGTTGAATTGGCATGCTTGACTGCAGGAATGTTCTCCAAAGCTGTTGCCAGATATTTTAATGTTCATTTCTCTAAAATAAGCTGCCTACAACGTCGTTTTAGAGAATTTGGCAGTACTTCCAACCGGCATCACAACCACAGACCATGTGTAACCACGCCAGCCCAGGACCTCCACATCTGGCTTCTTCACCTGCGGGATCGTCTGAGACCAGCCACCCGGACAGCTGATGGAACTGTGGGTTTGCATAACCAAAGAATTTCTGCACAAGCTGTCAGAAACTGTCTAAGAGAAGCTCCTCTGCATGCTCGTCATCCTCACCACTTGACCTGACTGCAGCTCGGCGTCGTAACCGACTTCAGTGGGAAAATGCTCACCTTCGCTGGCCACTGGCATGCTGGAGAAGTGTGCTCTTCACAGATGAATCCCGGTTTCAACTGTACCGGGCAGATGGCAGCGTGTATGGCGTGGTGTGGGCAAGCGGTTTGTTGACATCAACGTTGTGAACAGAGTGCCCCATAGTGTCGGTGGGGTTATGGTATGGGCATGCATAACCAACGGACAACTAACACAATTGCATTTTATCAATGGCAATTTGAATGTACAGAGATACCGTGACGAGATCCTGAGGCCCATTGTCATTCCGTTCATCCGACGCCATCACCTCATGTTTCAACATGATAATGCACAGTCCCATGTCGCAAGGATCTGTACACAATTACTGGAAGCTGAACATGTCCCAGTTCTTCCATGGCCTGCATACTCACCAGACAAGTCACCCATTGAACATGTTTGGGATGCCCTTGGATTGTTGTGTACGACAGTGTGTAGCAGTTCCCGACAATATCCAGCAACTTCACACAGCTATTGAAGAGGAGTGGGACAACATTCCACAGGCCACAATCAACAGCCTGATCAACTCTGTGTTGCGCTGCATGAGGCAAATGGTGTTCACACCAGATACTGACTGGTTTTCTGATCCACGCCCATATCTTTATTTTAAAGTATCTGTGACCAACAGATGCATATCTGTATTCCCAATCTTGTGAAATCCATAGATTAGGACCTAATTCATTTATTTCAATTGACTGATTTCTTTATATGAACTGTAACTCAGTAAAATCTTTCATATTTTTGTTCAGTGTAATTGTCTGTCTTCTCATTGACGTCACAGTTTGCGCAGTAGGATCTTAATTTGATCACTCTTGTTGCTGAGAATTTTCCTGCGGATGTGCTTTGATTTACAATAAATCACTGAAAACACGGTAATATTAACAGTATTGCACTTTTCATGTAGCCTACTGTCGGCCAGCTAATAGCCTAACCACCGATCAACCAACATTATGGACTAAGCATGAAAATATTTTTGCTTCAGGAATATTTTGCTAGGTCAAATTAAGATCCTACATCTGTATGTCGGTCCCATTAGTCATTCTAACAGTGTCCCAACTGCAGCAGTTCCAGATATGCTAAGAATGTCAACATGTTAATGTCTAATCTGAATACAGTATTTCCCAAGAGTCCAACAGACTGAGTTCATTCAAATAGCATCCATTTGAATTGTTAGCTTGTTTTCATTTCTCATAATGGTTGTTCATATGCAGCCTGTTCATGAGTTTCCTCGCATCAATTTGGTCTCCACAGAACAGTAGCGGTGCTTGGGTAAAATCATTAGGGAAGCCAAGACCCCCCCCAGTGCATATCCCATGTAACAGACATGACCTACAGCATGGTTAAGCAAGTTAATATTTCTGACATTTCCAGACTACTGAACAACTATTGATTTAGAACCACGGAGACTTACCGCAAGTCACAAAGAAAACAGGAGCTGCCTTCACTATTCCAGCACCATTTCAACTTCATCAAATCACCTCTGCTTAATCTAATACAGTGACAACTAAAAGATACCAAAAACAATTTAGTCCAATCAACGTAAGCTAAATATGATGTGGCTGTCCATTGTTCTGATTTCTGTCTGCGCGTTCATGCAAGTAGAAAAACATGTTGACTCACCCAACTTGTAGAGAAATGCCAATGCCATTCTCCTTACTTTCATGTTGACGAAACGGTCTATCACTCTGTCATAAAGTACCCACTTTTATTTTTTGTTGTCCCAGGCTACCTGGCTAAAATGCTTTCTCGCTAGCCTAACTTCCATTCATGGGCAACGTTAGCTAGTTACCTTCTACATCTCGCTTCTGTTTATATTGAACTTCCATCCTCTCAGGCCAGGGGCACAACAATGTATGAATTAATGGCTGGATCAGAATCGCCGTTATAGTCATTGGCCAGAATGGAGAATTAAGTAAAACCACAATTCCAAATCCCTATCTCCATCCATGGCTAATTTAGGAAAGGGCTAATTTTAGCAAGCCAGCTAGACACTGGAGAATAATACAACGAGATGCAACAATTCAAGTTGTTTCTGTTAATGATGTATGCTCTCAAAGCGATTTTGTCACGTTCTGACCATAGTTCTTTTGGGTTTTCTTTGTTTTAGTATGGTCAGGGTGTGAGTTGGGGTGGGCAGTCTATGTTTTCTGTTTCTATGTGGGGTTTCTTGTTTGGCCTGATATGGTTCTCAATCAGAGGCAGGTGTTAGTCATTGTCTCTGATTGGGAACCATATTTAGGTAGCCTGTTTTGTAGTGTGTTTTGTGGGTGATTGTTCCTGTTCGTGTGTTCCTGGTTTGTCTGTGTTCACTAGTTCGGGACTGTAGCTTCGTTGGTTTTCGTCTGTTTATTGTTTTGTTCATAATTGAAAAGTATTCAAATAAATATGGATACGTACCACGCTGCGCATTGGTCCTCCTCTCCTTCCACCGACGAAAGCCGTTACAGATTTGATAGGAGAGACACCAAATCCAAGCTGGCTTCCCTTTACACTTTTCTTTTTTTCGCCAGGACCATTCACAGTTGAGCTCGCTCAGTTTAGCTCAATGCTGATTGGCAAATTTTGTATACTTTCAATTCAATGCTAAGGGCAGAAACAATGTCCTACTCGTTTTGACGAGACAGTATCAGATACAGTGGGGAGAACAAGCATTTGATACACTGCCGATTTTGCAGGTTTTCCTACTTACAAAGCATGTAGAGGTCTGTAATTTTTATCATAGGTACACTTCAACTGTGAGAGACGGAATCTAAAACAAAAATCCAGAAAATCACATTGTATGATTTTTAAGTAATTAATGTGCATTTTATTGCATGACATAAGTATTTGATACATCAGAAAAGCAGAACTTAATATTTGGTACAGAAACCTTTGTTTGCAATTACAGAGATCATATGTTTCCTGTAGTTCTTGACCAGGTTTGCACACACTGCAACAGGGATTTTGGCCCACTCCTCCATACAGACCTTCTCCAGATCCTTCAGGTTTCGGGGCTGTCGCTGGGCAATACGGACTTTCAGCTCCCTCCAAAGATTTTCTATTGGGTTCAGGTCTGGAGACTGGCTAGGCCACTCCAGGACCTTGAGATGCTTCTTACGGAGCCACTCCTTAGTTGCCCTGGCTGTGTGTTTCGGGTCGTTGTCATGCTGGAAGATCCAGCCACAACCCATCTTCAATGCTCTTACTGAGGAAAGGAGGTTGTTGGCCAAGATCTCGCGATACATGGCCCCATCCATCCTCCCCTCAATACGGTCGCCCTGTCCCCTTTGCAGAAAAGCATCCCCAAAGAATGATGTTTCCACCTCCATGCTTCACGGTTGGGATGGTGTTCTTGGGGTTGTACTCATCCTTCTTCTTCCTCCAAACACGGCAAGTGGAGTTTAGACCAAAAAGCTCTATTTTTGTCTCATCAGACCACATGACCTTCTCCCATTCCTCCTCTGGATCATCCAGATGGTCATTGGCAAACTTCAGATGGGCCTGGACATGCGCTAGCTTGAGCAGGGGGACCTTGCGTGCGCTGCAGGATTTTAATCCATGACGGCGTAGTGTGTTACTAATGGTTTTCTTTGAGACTGTGGTCCCAGCTCTCTTCCGTTCATTGACCAGGTCCTGCTGTGTAGTTCTGGGCTGATCCCTCACCTTCCTCATGATCATTGATGCCCCACGAGGTGAGATCTTGCATGGAGCCCCAGACCGAGGGTGATTGACCGTCATCTTGAACTTCTTCCATTTTCTAATAATTGCGCCAACAGTTGTTGCCTTCTCACCAAGCTGCTTGCATATTGTCCTGTAGCCCATCCCAGCCTTGTGCAGGTCTACAATTTTATCCCTGATGTCCTTACACAGCTCTCTGGTCTTGGCCATTGTGGAGAGGTTGGAGTCTGTTTGATTGAGTGTGTGGACAGGTGTCTTTTATACAGGTAACGAGTTCAAACTGGTGCAGTTAATACAGATAATGCGTTGAGAACAGGAGGGCTTCTTAAAGAAAAACTAACAGGTCTGTGAGAGCCGGAATTCTTACTGGTTGGTAGGTGATCAAATACTTATGTCATGCAATAAAATGCAAATTAATTACTTAAAAATCATACAATGTGATTTTCTGGATTTTTGAAAAAAATTACAGACCTCTACATGCTTTGTAAGTAGGAAAACCTGCAAAATCGGCAGTGTATCAAATACTTGTTCTCCCCACTGTAGATGGTCTACAAGAAAAGAGACAGAGGGTCATCCCTCGGATGCTTTCTCCAGTGAGATACATTCTCAGCCTGTTGTGAATTGAAGGAAAATTATGAAACACAGAGACGAAAGAGGAATTATTTTATGTTTTAAAATGACATTTTTTGTAAAATGTTTGGGGAAGCCTGGCTTCCCTTGGCGTCCATGAATACATGCTACTGCCACAGAATAAAAGCTTCCACTTAAGGAACAAAGTACAGATGTAGGATCTTAATTTGATCACTCCTTTGTTGCTGAGAATCTTCCTACGCCGCAGGAAATGCAGATGAGCTTTGTGATTTACAAAAATTCACTGAAAACACATACTAACGTCTGGTTATATTAACAGTATTGGACTTTTCATGTAGCCTACTTTTGTCCGGCTAATAGCCAAAGCAACGATCAAGCAACATTATGGACTAAACGTTCAAATCCTGTTGCTGCAGGATTATTTTGCCAAGACACTATTGATCAAATTAAGATCCTACATCTGAAGCTCAAACTGTGCACAGCTGTCCCTGAGCCCTACAATAGGCTACCACTCAACAGAACTCTTTACAATGGAGTTTTTTGTCACTATTTTTCTCCTGACAAATTGAAATTATCTTGAAGGTCTGTTCTGTTTGCTTGCCATTAATTTGACCTTGGTGAATCCTCCTTGAGATAGTTTTTATTTCTAATTCCCTTTTGGGAGACCTCCATATGTCTAAGGGATGTATTACTCTTAGCCCAGGCCTGGAATAGGGTCAGAAACCGCTTCAGGAAAATTATAGTCTTATCTTTTATTATTCATGCTGTGTCATGTTCCTCAATGGGCTCTTTCTATGAATTTATGGGTACATTAAACACTTGGCAACACTCTTTATCTCAACACATTAAGTTGCTCATAAAATATACATTTTCATTCAACGCTAATTGAGGAAGTAAAACTGTAATTACAAAATTATGTTTCTTTTAAATAATGGCTTGACAACTTGTATCCCTAGTCCCCAGCTGCTAAGATTTCATAAAATCCCCAAAATGTATACCAAAAGCAACTGAGTCATAAGTCATAGTATTTGAGGAAAAGTATTTTTGTAAGACCTTAACGGTGAATTAGACAAGGTTTGTACTGTACTAAGATCTCCCTCTCTCTTTCCCATTGGCCTTTTCCATGTTGGTACGTTAGTGTTTCAGCCTGCTGGTGGTGGTGGGTTCAGTGCATCGTGAAGTGTTGTTTTTGTTAGTCTAATTGATTTCAGGTGCTCAGAGAGAGGCAACGACGGAGGGGGAATGCTAAAATAGGAGCCAATTTACCAGGAGAGAAATGGGCCCGCTGCTAAGTAGGCTTCATGCTTGATACTTCAAACCCAGTGCACCTCAGTATAGCCCAGTCATTTAACATTGGCTGTTTCTACTCTGTCCATTTATAATCTGTCTCAGCACATGACAAGCCATGCTATCCCCTTGAGGTGTTGCCTGTTCTGTACCTTACTGATGATACGCTGGTTACACACAGACACTTATATAAGAGCAAGACGGAGAGGTCTGGGTGCATGGTGTGATCAGCCTGTCCCCCAGAGCGACTGCACACCACCACCACACACGCAGGTCTGTCTTTGCCAGGCATGGTGAGCAATCATCCCATGCCCTCAGTGTAGAGGGGCGAGGTGCAGTTGCCAAGTCAACTGCTGGATAGCCATCCTGAGTGAGATTCTCTGTGGAGGGGTATGACGAGGGGAGGGGCTGAGGGCAAAGAGGGAAAGCCAGGGGCCTTTTTCTTGCCCACACCCACCCAGCTGGGGCCAATGGCAGCCAAAACGGGAGAAGATCTCCTCACAGCATGTTTCACAGGCACAGTGAAAGATGGTTTAGGATTTTCATTGTACTGTATGAGTTTTTATTTCATTAGTTTTAGACGTGTTGGTGTGGTTTTTGTTTTATAACTATTCTTACGATAGTGGGAATCCCTTATTGAGGGAGGGGGTTTCCCTGCACATCAAAGCCTACATGATGAATACCTGTTCTACTGTTAGTATATCAGTGGTGCAGTGTGGATGTCAGATATCCTATATGACTGAAGCTACTTTAGCTTAGAGCGGCAACATAAACCCCCTCTGGTAATGTTATTGATCCTTCACTATGGTATGAAGCTGGTTGTTCAGATCCTTCACTATGGTATAAAGCTGGGTGTTCAGATCCTTCACTATGGTATAAAGCTGGGTGTTCAGATCCTTCACTATGGTATAAAGCTGGATGTTCAGATCCTTCACTATGGTATAAAGCTGGGTGTTCAGATCCTTCACTATGGTATGAAGTTGGTTGTTCAGATCCTTCACTATGGTATAAAGCTGGTTGTTCAGATCCTTCACTATGGTATAAAGCTGGGAGTTCACATCCTTCACTATGGTATAAAGCTGGGTGTTCAGATCCTTCACTATGGTATAAAGCTGGGTGTTCAGATCCTTCACTATGCTATAAAGCTGGGTGTTCAGATCCTTCACTATGCTATAAAGCTGGGAGTTCACATCCTTCACTATGGTATAAAGCTGGGTGTACAGATCCTTCACTATGGTATAAAGCTGGGTGTACAGATCCTTCACTATGGTATAAAGCTGGGTGTTCAGATCCTTCACTATGGTATAAAGCTGGGTGTTCAGATCCTTCACTATGGTATAAAGCTGGGTGTTCAGATCCTTCACTATGGTATATAGCTGGATGTTCAGATCCTTCACTATGGTATAAAGCTGGGTGTTCAGATCCTTCACTATGGTATAAAGCTGGGTGTTCAGATCCTTCACTATGGTATAAAGCTGGGTGTTCAGATCCTTCACTATGGTATAAAGCTGGGTGTTCAGATCCTTCACTATGGTATAAAGCTGGGTGTTCAGATCCTTCACTATGGTATATAGCTGGATGTTCAGATCCTTCACTATGGTATAAAGCTGGGTGTTCAGATCCTTCACTATGGTATAAAGCTGGATGTTCAGATCCTTCACTATGGTATAAAGCTGGGTGTTCAGATCCTTCACTATGGTATAAAGCTGGGTGTTCAGATCCTTCACTATGGTATAAAGCTGGGTGTTCAGATCCTTCACTCTGGTATAAAGCTGGGTGTTCAGATCCTTCACTATGGTATAAAGCTGGGTGTTCAGATCCTTCACTATGGTATACAGCTGGGTGTTCAGATCCTTCACTATGGTATAAAGCTGGGTGTTCAGATCCTTCACTATGCTATAAAGCTGGGAGTTCACATCCTTCACTATGGTATAAAGCTGGGTGTACAGATCCTTCACTATGGTATAAAGCTGGGTGTACAGATCCTTCACTATGGTATAAAGCTGGGTGTTCAGATCTCTCTAATGCCATAATAAAATGCCTTGTCACTGCAGTAGCGGTGCGTGGGTAAAATCACTGCAGTAGCGGTGCGTGGGTAAAATCACTGCAGTAGCGGTGCGTGGGTAAAATCACTGCAGTAGCGGTGCGTGGGTAAAATCACTGCAGTAGCGGTGCGTGGGTACAATCACTGCAGTAGCGGTGCGTGGGTACAATCATTGCAGTAGCGGTGCGTGGGTAAAATCACTGCAGTAGCGGTGCGTGGGTACAAACACTGCAGTAGCGGTGCGTGGGTAAAATCACTGCAGTAGCGGTGCGTGGGTAAAATCACTGCAGTAGCGGTGCGTGGGTAAAATCACTGGGGCAGCCAGAAATAAAATCTTATTACAACCTATGTGTTGTGATATTTGCGTTGTTTGCTTTATAACCTGGTAGTTCATATGCTTTGACACCGTGATATTTCGGCCTAAAGACCAAGACAATAAGAAGACACAGTGGCAGAATAAATTCAACCACACATTTGTTTCATCACAAAACCAGAGAGCAACATCTGTCCAGTGAAGTCCACAAAACATATTACATGTAACAAACAGTTACATGACCTACAGCATGGTCAAGCAAGTTAATATTTCTGACATTTCTGGACTACTAAACAACTATTGATTTAGAACCACGGAGAGTTACCGCAAGTCACAAAGAAACAGGAGCTGCCTCCACTATTCCAGCACCATTTCAACTTCAACATTTCAACATCATCAACTCACCTTTGCTTAGTCTAATATAGTGACAACTAAAAGATACCAAAAACGATTTAGTCCAATCAACGTAAGCTAAATATGATGTGGCTGTCCATGGTTCTGATTTGTGTGTGTGTGTGTGTGTGTGTGTGCGTGCCAGTAGAAAAACATGTTGACTCACCCTACACCAATACCATCCTCTTCTCTCTGTCATGCAGTACATGCTTTTATTTTTTGTTATCCTAGGCTACCTAGTTAAAATGCTTGCTCGCTAGCCTAACTTCCATTCATGGGCAACGTTACCTAGTTACCATTAGCCTTCTGCATCTAGCTACATATATTGAACTTCCATCCTCTCAGGCCAGGGGCACAATGTATGAATTAATGGTTGGATCAGAATCGCCATTATAATCATTGCCCAGTATGGAGAATTAAGTAAAAGTCCAAATCCAAATCTCATTCCATGGCTATTTTAGGAAATGGCCACTTTTAGCTAGCTAGCTAGCCACCAGAGGACAACAACACAACGAGATGCAACAGTTGTTTCTGTCTCGATTTGATAGGAACCAAATCCAAAAGGGCTTCTCTTGACACTTTTTAAAAATATTTTGGATGCGCCAGGACCATTCACTGTTTGGCTCAATGCTGATTGGCTATTATTATTTTATATTTTTTCATCAAGGGAGGCCAAATGCTCGCTGGCTTCCCTTGCATTCAATGCTACTGGCGGCAACAACGTCACACTCTTCTGGACCAGACAGCATCAGATAGATGACCTACACATACAGAGACAGAGGGGCGCTGTTTCACTCGCTCAGATGCTTTCTCCGGTGAGATACAGTCGTATGAAAAAGTTTGGGCACCCCTGACAATTTCCATGATTTCCATTTATAAATAATTGGGTGTTTGGATCAGCAATTTCATTTTGATCTATCAAATAACTGATGGACACAGTAATATTTCAGTAGTGAAATTAGGTTTATTGGATTAACAGAAAATGTGCAATATGCATCAAAACAAAATTAGACAGGTGCATAGATTTGGGCACCCCAATAGAAAAATCACATCAATATTTAGTAGAGCCTCCTTTTGCTAAAATAACAGCCTCAAGATGCTTCCCATAGCCTCTAATGAGTGTCTGGATTCTGGATGAAGGTATTTCGGAACATTCCTCCTTACAAAACATCTCCAGTTCAGTTAGGTTTGATGGTTGCCGAGCATGGACAGCCCGCTTCAAATCATCCCACAGATTCTCAATGATATTCAGGTCTGGGGACTGGGATGGCCATTCCAGAACATTGTACTTGTTCCTCTGCATAAATGCCCGGGTAGATTTTGAGCAGTGTTTTGGGTCGTTGTCTTGTTGAAACATCCAGCGCCAGCGTAACTTCAACTTTGTGACTGATTCTTCAACATTATTCCCAAGAATCTGCTGATATTGAGTGGAATCCATGCGACCCTCAACTTTAACAAGATTCCCAGTACCGGCACTGGCCACACAGCCCCACAGCATGATGGAACCCCCACCAAATGTTACTGTGGGTAGCAAGTGTTTTTCTTGGAACACTGTGTTCTTTTGCCGCCATGCATAACGTCCCTTGTTATGACCAAATAACTCAATCTTTGTTTCATCAGTCCACAGCACCTTATTCCAAAATGAAGCTGGCTTGTCCAAATGTGCGTTTGCATACCTCAAGCGACTCTGTTTGTGACGTGTGCAGAAAAGGCTTCTTCTGCATCACTTTCCCATACAGCTTCTCCTTGTGCAAAGTGCGCTGAATTGTTGAACGATGCACAGTGACACCATCTGCAGCAAGATGATGTTGTAGGTCTTTGGAGGTGGTCTGTGGGCTGTTTTTGACCGTTCTCACCATCCTTCGCCTTTGCCTCTCCGATATTTTACTTGGCCTGCCACTTCTGGCCTTAACAAGAACTGTGCCTGTGGTCTTCCATTTCCTCACTATGTTCCTCACAGTGGACACTGACAGCTTAAATCTCTGCGATAGCTTTTTGTAGCCTTCCTCTAAACCATAATGTTGAACAATCTTTGTTTTCAGGTCATTTGAGAGTTGTTTTGAGCCCCCGATGTTGCCACTCTTCAGAGGAGAGTCAAAGAGAACAACAACTTGCAATTGGCCACCTTAAATACCTTTTCTCATGATTGGATGCACTTGTCTATGAAGTTCAAGGCTTAATGAGCTCACCAAACCAATTGTGTGTTCCAATTAATCAGTGCTAAGTAGTTACAGGTATTCAAATCAACAAAATGACAAGGGTGCCCACATTTTTGCATATCCTATTTTTCACATCTGATTTAATTTCATACAACTTAATATTGCTACACTAAACATCTTTGTCTGGACAATACCCCAGTACTCAGCTTTTATTAGAAAATGAATGGCATGCCACTGTGATCATTTTCTGTGACGACAGAGTAAATTATTATGCAGCCTCAGAGGGGTGCTCAAACTTTTTCATACGACTGTACATTCAGTCTTTTTTGAAATAAAGGACATTTATGAAACACAGAGAGACGAAAGATATATATTTTTTTGTTAATTAATTGGGGAAGCTTGGCTTCCCTTGGCATTTATGAATACACACCATTGTGTCACTGGAGAGTCTGTGGGTATTCACTGTAATGCTATTGATCCTTCACTATGCTATAAAGCTGGGGGTTCAGATCTCTCTAATGCCATAATAAAATGCCTTGTCACTAGAGAGTCTGTGGGGATTCATTGCTGTACAGAATACATCCAGACTGGAAAGCCCAGGATTATAAACAGGCAATATCTTTGCACTGAAAGTAATTTAGTCAAATCTGACAGAAGGCCTTTCTCCTCAAAACTGAAGGACAGTTACTTGAGACTTCGCTCTGTGAAGAACATCCTTATAATGTTTGCCTCAGAGATGATTGTCAGTTGTAATTTGGGCGTCTTCAATACTCTTTACCCTGTATTTCCCATCAAGACCCTCTTTTGAGGCATTTGTGGTCCAGTCTCCCTGATATTTTGGGGCAGGTCTGCTGTGGAGGACAGATCGTTTTGAGGAGTTTCTGAGAGTCAGATCTTCCACACAACTGGAAACACAGTAGAATGTTTAATCTGCCGTCTTTATTGAAGTGTATTTGAGCAGACAGATACATGCGTGCTCTTATTCTCTTCATTTGTACTGCAGCTGACCCAGCAGGATGCCCGTGATGGATGGCAATCGCTGCTAGTCTCCCCCCTCCCTCGCCTCTCTTCACCCCCTTCAGAGCTCTCAGCCGACTGGGCTGACGTCCAGCGCTGGAGAAGTGAATCGCCGACCGTGGCTGAAGCTGCCTGCCTCTCTCCTGCTGAGGCCCGGGATCTTCACAGGTAAATCACAGTCCAAACCACTCCTGAGAAGAAGAGTCTATTTTTCCTGCCCTTAATGGGCCTGTGGAGGACAGGGCCTGTTATTTCAGACCTGGATCACACCCAAAATACTCCAGCTAATGACCTACTACACTCTGCCCAGAATCCACAATGACCCGCCGGGGCGGTCCCCGATCCTATCCTCTCTCTACAGTACCTTTCTCTAAGAAACCAACCGCCTCTAGGGAATCCATCCTGTCATTTGGCATTTTAAGAGCCTTCACATCTCATTCTACCTGTTTTTTTTGTCTTTTCTCCATACAGACTCCTCTTGAGCAACATTGATAAGCACGAGCTGTAGTTGTATAGCATCATCCCTCACATTGGATGGACATGGTGACGGTCCTGAGAGGGACAGATAGAAGCTGAGTTGAGGAGAGTTAAACAGACAGATTCCGGAAGCCTTGACCCATTTCACAATGTCCCTGACACGCTGGGGTTCACCAAGGATGCGTGCTCTGCCTCTTCCAGTTTGTGTGTGTGAGACAGAGAGAGTGAGAGAGAGAGATTATGGCAGCTTCCCCAGCTGAACTCTATGGGGAGGGCCACAGGTAGAGTAGGTTGACCCAGCTGTGTCCCCCTAGGGGTGGCTAGAACGCTTCCCCACATATACCTGTACACACCTTGTACAGTTAGTCTGGGTGATGAATGAGCAAGAGATCGTGACACTTTATTGCTTAAAGGGGCGTGTTTATCCCATCTCAATGTGCTCAATGTCATTGTAAATGTGTCAAGCCCAGGAATTTGTGTCTTGGAGATTTAGAGTGCACTTTGCAGTGCTGCTTTGTGTTTATTGTGATGTAGTACAATGTGATGTAAAAGACTGAACTTAAAATCATAATCTCAAAACCCAATGTACATCAAGCACTTATTGATATTGACGAATATGCCTTTCAATCATAGTGCTATCTGCGATCTTCATTCTGCATAACCTGTGTCACTGTAGTACACAGAGCTAGTTTCACAGCGTCCTTGTTTACTTCTGGTTTCTTGTACACATCCCTTTATACATGTCCATTTATCAGACCCACTGTTATGCCAGTGTTCTCTTCTTCCCTGTCAAACAGCTGACTGATACAGCTGAGCAGTTGCTAGGAAACGCCTTCTCCCTGCCCAGTCAATCTTTAGGGAGCCTATATGGAAGGAGGTGAGGTGTGTGTGTGTGTGTGTGTGTGTGTGTTTCACTTTAGTTGTTGAATGACATGTGGCCCTACAACTGAAGTTGGAAGTTTACATACACCTAGGTTGGTGTCATTAAAACTCGTTTTTCAACCACTCCACAAATTTCTTGTTAACAAACTATAGTTTTGGCAAGTCGGTTAGGACATCTACTTTGTGCATGACACAAGTCTTTTTTCCAACAATTGTTTACAGACAGATTATTTAACTTATAATTCATTGTATCACAATTCCAGTGGGTCAGAAGTTTACATACACTAAGTTGACTGTGCCTTTAAACAGCTTGGAAAAATCCAGAATGATGTCATGGCTTTAGAATCTTCTGATAGGCTAATTGACATCATTTGAGTCAATTGGAGGTGTAGCTGTGGATGTATTTCAAGGCCTACATTCAAACTCAGTGCCTCTTTGCTTGACATCATGGGAACATCAAAAGAAATCAGCCAAGACCTCAGAAAAGAAATCGTAGACCTCCACAATTCTGGTTCATCCTTGGGAGAAATTTCCAAACGCCTGAAGGTAACACGTTCATCTGTACAACCAATAGTACGCAAGTATAAACACCATGGGACCACGCAGCCGACATACCGCTCAGGAAGGAGACGCGTTTTGTCTCCTAGAGATAAACGTACTTTGGTGTGAAAAGTGCAAATCAATCCCAGAACAACAGCAAAGGACCTTGTGAAGATGCTGGAGGAAACAGGTACGAAAGTATCTATATCCACAGTAAAACGAGTCCTATATCGACATAACCTGAAAGGCCCCTCAGCAAGAAAGAAGCCACTGCTTCAAAACCGCCATAAAAACCGCCATAAAAAAGCCAGACTACGTTTTGCAACTGCACATGGGGACTGCACATGGGGACAAAGATCGTACTTTTTGGAGAAATGTCCTCTGGTCTGATATAGAACTGTTTGGCCATAATGACCATCATTATGTTTGGAGGAAAAAGGGGGAGGCTTGCAAGCCGAAGAACACCATCCCAACCGTGAAGCACGGGGGTGGCAGCATCATGTTGTGGGGCTGCTTTGCTGCAGGAGGGACTGGTGCACTTCACAAAATAGATGGCATCATGAAAGAGGAAAATTTTGTGGATATATTAAAGCAACATCTCAAGACATCAGTCAGGAAGTTAAAGCTTGGCCGCAAATGGGTCTTCCAAATGGACAATGACCCCAAGCATACTTCCGAAGTTGTGGCAAAATGGCTTAAGGACAACAAAGTCAAGGTATTGGAGTGGCCATCACAAAGCCCTGACCTCAAGCCTATAGAAAATGTGTGGGCAGAAAAAGCGTGTGCGAGCAAGGAAGCCTACAAACCTGATTCAGTTACACCAGCTCTGTCAGGAGGAATGGGCCAAAATTCACCCAACTTATTGTGGGAAGTTTGTGGAAAGCTACTCGAAACGTTTGACCCAAGTTAAACAATTTAAAGGCAATGCTACCAAATACTAATTGAGTAAATGTAAACTTCTGACCCACTGGGAATGTGATGAAAGAAATAAAAGCTGAAATAAATCATTCTCTCTATTATTATTCTGACATTTCACATTCTTAAAATAAAGTGGTGATCCTAACTGACCTAAGACAGGGAATTTTTACTAGGATTAAATGTCAGGAATTGCGAAAAACAGAGTTTAAATGTATTTAGCTAAGGTGTAAGGTAAGCTTCCGACTTCAACTGTATATATACATTTCAGTCTCAGGGAGGGTAATTCTCTGGGAAGTAAAACCACAGTAGTAGTTAGTGTACTGTAGCTGCCATTTCTCTAGAGATGTTCCTAATGTTGCTTACCATTTCTCAACGTCAAAGAAATCGTGTCAATTTGACAGTTATTCCACTTTTAGAAGTGTCTGGAACAAGGAATTCTCCTTCACTTCTGATTCAGCGTTGATGTGTGGGGCCCATTATTTCTAAAGTTGCCGACTGGTGTTCTCTGCCACGTTGTGCACACCGTCCTCTCTCCCACGCCTTCTGTTCCATCCCTGTGAGTTTCCCCGTCAGGTTGGGTCCTGTTCCTCCAACAGTTCCTCTGTGACACACATGTGTCTGTTAATCTGAAATTCTAGAGTGACGCAGAAAAGCTACGCGTTTCATTCCCAGAGAAAAGTGAGTGCGTCAGTAAAGTAATTTCTCCATACCTGACTTGGATTGGTCATTGCATAGATGGTACCTTTTTACTAGGCTGACTAATAAGATTGGATTGTGATGACAAGTTCTGTTAGTTTTGATAACTGAATATAGACAGTACTCTTCTTGCAGATGGACTGTGGGAGGAGAATGAGTGCTTATTCCCCAGCATATGGGATCTTCCTGGAAGGGTCCTCTGAATCACTCAGACCTATCATAGTGACCTTCACATCTGTTTCCTCCCGCCCCACGTCTCAACACAGTGTGTTTTAGGCACCTTTAGTTCTCTTGATAACACCATGTTAAATGAATATACATCTGGGAAGTTAATTCTTCACAAGAATTTCAGCTGACTGACAGTCTTGTTAGTGTACCTATTGTCCTAAAAACCACAGGATCCACGCTAACACTGGGAGCATTGACAACCCCTGTATCGTGCTCTTATGTATTCAGCAGAAATACCCTCACTGTATGACAGACCGCTCAACCCAAGCTGTAATCATGTCTCTGTAAAACACGTGGTATTGAACTACTGTATGGCTCCTCTATCACTTATACAAGGTTGCAACAAGCCCAGATGCATTTGTTCTGTTATAGATTCTGTAAGGGTGCAGGATCATTCTTTATACCCAGCCTCCCCGATCCAACCCGCATATCTTAATTCCATCGACTCACGCTGGTCACGGGGGTGGTATCAGAGAGAGAGAGAGATGAGAGAAGTGTGTGTACAGTCTTGTAAACTGGACCCTAGGCAACAGCATTGGATACATTGTGGTAGGCAACCATCTGCCTGTGTGTGTGTGTGTGTGTGTGTGTGTGTGTGTGTGTGTGTGTGTGTGTGTGTGTGTGTGTGTGTGTGTGTGTGTGTGTGTGTGTGTGTGTTGGAATCATATCAATGCACACCGGCCAGACGAGTTGTGTGTTGGAATCATATCAATGCACACCGGCCAGACGAGTTTGGTTAGACATTTAATATACATAGACCTATAGGATGTGAAGTTAATGAATCTCCAGATGTCCACAGATGCAGAATCATAATAAGAAGAGAAGTTTGTGTGAGCGAAAGGTTATGTAGTTGTCATATCTGAAGCTCATTCTCATCTCTGTGAAGTTCAATGGTTATGTGAAACATTTCAGTAGCACTGTTTAAGGCGATACCTTTTCATTTCACAGACATTATGAAATAATAACAAATCTGCTGTTTGCAAACCGGTGAAGGTAATACTTTCAGATCTGTCTTGTAGGTTTAAGCCTGACTAATTAGTGTGAAATTCTGGATTTTGTGGATGCCATCTTGTGTTGAAGTCTCTCTTGAAGGTCAATCAGGTAGTCAAGGATGTAGAAAACTATGTAATTTCCATCTGAAGCAGAGTGGATGCTTGTGTGGGAGTCTGAGTGGGAGTATAGATGTGTCAATGATAAAAGTGAGTGTGTGCGTGCCTCTTGAGTCAGGCTACATCCTCTCTGCTATTCTCTATTCAATTATAGGATTTTCAATCAGATACAGGTTATTTTACCATGACAGCAGAAGTGTGCATTAAGTTGTAATGCCTCTAGGTTTTAATAGACAAGTCAAAATTGGTTTCCTCTCTATTTTTCATACTTACCCAGCACTGGAGTTTAAAACATTTTTAACGTTGTTGAGGTCCTCTGAAATTCTGTAAAATTACATCTGATCTTAGCAAATGAAGCCCTCCAGTGAGAGTTCATTGTTAATTCCAGTTTTATGTGTTTTCCATTCCTCTCCTTTTCGGCTGCCTGTCGGCCTGAACGGTGTAAACCTCACTTCCTTACTCCTGACCCGACGTGCCGTTTTCATTTTCTGAAGATCCTCTGAGGATTACAATTTCAAGTAGAGATTTTGTAGCACAAGCTGCACCCTTTACCGGATCAGAAGTGGATTCTGTGAACATGTTGCTCAGAGAGACATAGTTGATAAAGTAACCTATTGTCTTTATCTGTGATGGAAACTCATTGTATACACAGAATTTCCAATAAGCAATTTGTGTCTTTCACAATAATCTGTGATACTGGGGAGATATAATGGATGAGTATATCAAGTGGCGGTGTTAAGTGAACAAAAATACGGTATTTAATGTATTCTATACTATCTACTGTATCTTAGTCTATGCCGCTCTGACATTGGTCATCCATATATTTATATAGTCTTAATTCCACTCCTTTACTTAGATTTGTGTGTATTAGGTATTCGTTGTGAAATTGTTAGATATTACTTGTTAGATATTACTGCACTGTTGGAACTAGAAGCACAAGCATTTCGTTACACCCGCAATAACATCTACTAAACATGTGACCAATAAAATGTGATTTCATTTGAAAAAACTTAAATAATGAAGAGGACAAATGAGTCTATATATCTTTGATTATTAATACAAAACAATCTAAAGGGACCTAGCTATATGTACAGACATGTCTATGATGAATTGGTGTGTGTGTGTGTGTGTGTGTGTGTGTGTGTGTGTGTGTGTGTGTGTGTGTGTGTGTGTGTGTGTGTGTGTGTGTGTGTGTGTGTGTGTGTGTGTGTTGATCCTTGAGTCCTCTGAGTAGAATGACAGGGTTTGGGGGGTGAATAGCTCCACTGTGACAGCTTTATAGAGGGAGAACCAACCTATCATTATGTCTCGTCCTCTTCTGAAAAAGCCATCATGGCAGTCTCTGACACTAACGCAGCCCCCTATCTCAGAGTCATCACAGAGCTCATGTGGCCAGCAGGTCCTGGATCAATACCCCAGCTGTGTGACTCCTTCTCCATCCGTGTTTGACGAACGCTTCCTTTCTCCACCTGTCCACCTCTGTAATGTGGAGGTGTGCACACAGGGTGGCTGATGAATATCATAATCAATATTTAGCGTGAGAGACAGGGGTTATGGCAGAGGTACAGTCAGTGCCTCACCCTCTTGTTCTCCAAGTGTAAGCTATTCATGTTGGGCCCGATTCAGACTTGAGATACATGTAAATAGACTTAACATGAATTTAAGTCAATAAAACAAGGACTTAAATCAACCATTTTTTAAAACTTAAATCCATGTTAAGTCTACTTATCTCAAGTCTGAATTAGACTCAAAGTGAATATGTAGAATGACCTCTAAAATGCTACAGACATCCCTGGAATAGCAGACATTATTCAGTCTCTCCTCTTTTTCTTCCTGGTCACAAATAAAGGGCTTTGTGTATGTTTGGTAGTGGAAGTAGGGAGCCAAGATATCAGTATGTTGGGCTGGTGTCCCCATTGATATTCCTTCAGTCTGTTATACATTCAACGCTGCGCTATACTGGCTCTCCTCCAGGTTTCCTTGAAAGACCAGATTAAGCTTTAAGCCTCCAATCATTACTGTCAATACACATTGACAGTTATTCTACGCAGGGCCGTGTGCGCTGAATGCCAAAACACAGAGGGAACTGAACTTTCAGTCAAATCCCGTTTGGGGATGTGAAAGAAAGATCTCTTATTGTGTCGGACATGCAGCAGTGTTTATTCTCCGCAATAAACCCCCCCCCCCCTAAATCTGTTTAAAAGAGCACACCACATTGCTGTGATGGGATTATCAAATTCAGAAATGATGACATCACAGACATTTTAATCGTTCCTTCTTCGGTGATAATTTGGAGACGTGCTGACCCTCTAGCCCTCCAGGATGTCTCGTATTACAGCTTGACCTCAGATGAACTACAGTCATTTCAGAACTCATAATCTCCTAATCCCCCTATTATAGCCTAGCCACCGACGGTTGTCTTCTAACGTTTGACACTTGATGCGCTTGACACGGAGGTTATCGGGCAATTGGCTCAATTGCTCATTCTTCCACCGTTATGTTAAATGGATGAGACTGGGGCTTTAGTCCTGATAGCCAGTGTAGTATAATAGTGATAGCATAAGTCATTCAGTCTAACAACAGAGGGGGGCCTGGAAGAGACAGGCTTTCGTCTCCCCCTCTCACCACCTGTATTGATTCTTCCAAGCCTCCCTGTGAGGATGCTCCACCCAGGCCAGGCAGGCTCTTACCCATGAATGATTCATGGGGCAGCAAAGCGTGGAGAAGAAATGGAAATGAGGAACTCTTTTTCCAAATAAAAGAGGAAACGTTTTAAGAAAACTGTCAGGGTGAGATTAGTTAGCGGGGCCAGGCAGTAGGGGAGCTCTCGGCTCTCTACTATTCAGTGTTGTTGGTACACTTTTAGAAGAACGGGTTCCAAAAGGGTTCTTCAGCTCTCCCCATAGGAGAACCCTTTTTGGTTCTTAATGGAACCCAAAAGGGTTCTACCTGCAACCAAAAAGGGTTATTCAAAGGGTTCTCTTATGGGGACAGCCGAAGAACCCTTTAAGGTTCTAGACAGCATTTTTTTTCTAAGTGTGTACTGACAGTGGCTACATGACGTTTCCTCAGTGTTCCCTTGATGCTGACGTATGGGTGCTGTTGTTGGTGGATAGCATGGGAGACACATAGTAGGATTTATTATTAAGCTTGTCGGTTGTGGTTAGTTGCTTTGACGTGTTCATTATGCCAGGTTGCCAGGTCAAATAAATGAACTCTCCACTCGACACTCCATTGGAGGAATGAGGACTTGAGATATAATTCCATCAGGTTTACTGTACTGTAGACCTACCAATTGCCTCAACAGGCTCTGTAGTGTTAGTGTACCATTATGTGAACTGCTGTATTGAACACTACAGCCTCTCCACTTGAGTTATCATTGACATTTAGTTTGGCTACTGGAGCTGACCTTTGCCCTCACAAACTGTTATTCTACAACTGATAGGGAAAGAGCCAATCTCTCTTAGTCCCTAAGGCTTGGTATTTTCATAAAGTGAGCCCTTAGGCAAGGCAGGCTGCAAAACCTGGACTGGAGCCAAATGCCCTGTCTCCCTGTTCTGTGTTTGATCTGGTTCAGTCAGGGAAATAGGAAATACAGGTGGTCAAAAACAGAGCATAGCAACACATTGTGATTGTTGTGTATATCACTGACCAGCTGTCCCTTTCCCCTCCACACTGTTCTACTGTTTCCCTTTGGGCCGTGTAGCATTGTAACATCCCTGTTCATGTTCATCTTAAGTAAGTGACGGCATCCCACTGGGCACAGACGTCAATTCAATGTCTATTCCATGTTGGTTCAATGTCATTTCCTTGAAGTGACGTGGAAACAATGTTGATTCAACCCGCGTGTGCCCAGTGGGATGGTTGATAATCAGGAAGGAAGGGAAGGCGGCCACGGCTCATGAGTGAATAAGAATATGTAAATAAGCCAATAGGCAGAGAGGTAGTCTACATTGTCTAATTTCCTGTATGGTAATAATAATACATTGTATTTTGTGAAGTGGTTTCTTGCATCATACAATACAAGACAATGCAATTTACAGGTAGCTATTTGGCCCATGGTGTTGAAGACGTAGTAAAAGTCATGAATTAATGTCAAGCCCTTCATAAAAGTCTGATGCAATGTAGGCCTGCATTTTCCATGTGAAAAAGTTGTGGGATTTGCTCCATTGGTTTTGTTGGTAGGCCAACATGATGCTCAAATAGCCACAATAGGCTAATGTCTAAAACTGTATGGAGACAGCCTCAGTGTTCAAATAAAATCAAAGGTTATTTGTCACGTGCGCCGAATACAACAGGTGTAGACCTTACAGTGAAATGCTTACTTACAGGCTCTAACCAATAGTGCAAAAAAGGTATTAGGTGAACAATAGGTAGGTAAAGAAATAAAATAACAGTAAAAAGACAGGCTATATACAGTAGCGAGGCTATAAAAGTAGCGAGGCTACATACAAACACCGGTAGGTCAGGCTGATTAAGGTAGTATGAGCAGAGAGTAGCAGTAGCGTAAAAGAGGGATTGGCGGGTGGTGGGTGGGACACAATGCAGATAGCCCGGTTAGCTAATGTGCGGGAGCACTGGTTGGTCGGCCCAATTGAGGTAGTATGTACATGAATGTATAGTTAAAGTGACTATGCATCTTTGATAAATAGAGAGTAGCAGCAGTGTAAAAAGAGGGGTTGTGGGGTGCACACAATGCAAATAGTCCAGGTAGCCATTTGATTACCTGTTCAGGAGTCTTATGGCTTGGGGGTAAAAACTGTTGAGAAGCCTTTCTGTCCAGCACGCCGGTATCGCTTGCCATGCGGTAGTAGAGAGAACAGTCTATGACTGGGGTGGCTGGGGTCCTTGACAATTTTTAGGGACTTCCTCTGACACCGCCTGGTGTAGAGGTCCTGGATGGCAGGCAGCTTAGCCTCAGTGATGTACTGGGCCGTACGGACTACCCTCTGTAGTGCCTTGCGGTCGGAGGTCCGAGCAATTGCCGTACCAGGCAGTGATACAACCAGTCAGGATGCTCTCGATGTTGCAGCTGTAGAACCTTTTGAGGATCTGAGGACCCATGCCAAATATTTTAAGTTTCCTGAGGGGGAAGAGGCTTTGTCGTGCCCTATTCACGACTGTCTTGGTGTGCATGGACCATTATAGTGTGTTGTTGATGTGGACACCAAGGAACTTGAAGCTCTCAACCTGCTCCACTACAGCCCCGTCGATGAGAATGGGGGCGTGCTCGGTCCTCCTTTTCCTGTAGTCCACAATCATCTCCTTAGTCTTGGTTACGTTGAGGGATAGGTTGTTATTCTGGCACCACACGGCCAGGTCTCTGACCTCCTCCCTATAGGCTGTTTCATCACTGTCGGTGATCAGGCCTACCACTGTTGTGTAGTCTGCAAACTTAATGATGGTGTTGGAGTCGTGCCTGGCCATGCAGTCATGGGTGAACAGGGAGTACAGGAGGGGACTGAGCACGCACCCCTGGGGAGCTCCAGTGTTGAGGATCAGCGTGGCAGATATGTTGCTACCTACCCTCACCACCTGGGGGCGGCCCGTCAGGAAGCCCAGGATCCAGTTGCAGAGGGTGTTTAGTCCCAGGATCCTTAGCTTAGCGATGAGCTTTGAGGGTACTATGGTGTTGAACGCTGAGCTGTAGTCAATGAATAGCATTCTCACATAAGTGTTCCTTTTGTCCAGGTGGGAAAGGGCAGTGTGGAGTGCAGTAGAGAAGGCATCATCTGTGGATCTGTTTGGGCGGTATGCAAATTGGAGTGGGTCTAGGGTTTCTGGGATAATGGTGTTGATGTGAGCCATTACCAACCTTTCAAAGCACTTCATGGCTACGGACGTGAGTGCTACGGGTCTGTAGTCATTTAGGCAGGTTGCCTTTGTGTTCTTGGGCACAGGGACTATGGTGGTCTGCTTGAAACATGTTGGTATTACAGACTCAATCAGGGACATGTTGAAAATGTCAGTGAAGACACCTGCCAGTTGGTCAGCACATGCCCGGAGCACACGTCCTGGTAATCCGTCTGGCCCCGCAGCCTTGTGTATGTTGACCTGTTTAAAGGTCTTACGTCAGCTATGGAGAGCGTGATCACACAGTCGTCCGGAACAGCTGATGCTCTCATGCATGCCTCAGTGTTGCTAGCCTCGAAGCGAGCAAAGAAGTGATTTAGCTCGTCTGGTAGGGTCATGTCAATGGGCAGCTCGCGGCTGTGCTTCCCTTTGTAGTCTGTAATAGTTTGCAAGCCCTGCCACATAAGACGAGCGTCAGAGCCGGTGTAGTATGATTCAATCTTAGCCCTGTATTGACGCTTTACCTGTTTCATGGTTCGTCGCAGGGCATAGCAGGATTTCTTGTAAGCTTCCGTGTTAGGGTCCCGCACCTTGAAAGCGGCAGCTCTACCCTTTAGCTCAGTGCGAATGTTGCCTGTAATCCATGGCTTCTGGTTGGGGTATGTGCGTACAGTCACTGTGGGGACGACGTCCTCTATGCACTTATTGATAAAGCCAGTGACTGATGTGGTTTACTCCTCAATGCCATCGGAAGAGTCCCGGAACATGTTCCAGTCTATGATGGCAAAACAGTCCTGTAGTTTAGCATCTGCTTCATCTGACCACTTTTTTGTAGACCGAGTCACTGGTGCTTCCTGCTTTAATTTTTGCTTGTAAGCAGGAATCAGGAGGATAGAGTTGTGCTCGGATTTACCAAGTGGAGGGCGGGGAGAGCTTTGTACGTGTCTTTGTGTGTGGAGTACAGGTGATCTTGAATTTTTCCCCCCCTGGTTGCACATTTAACATGTTGATGGAAATTTGGTAGAACTGATTTAAGTTTCCCTGCATTAAAGTCTCCGGCCACTAGGAGCGCCGCCTCTGGGTGAGTGGTTTCCTGTTTGCTTATTTCCTTATACAGCTGACTGAGCGCGGTCTTAGTGCCAGCATCTGTCTGTGGTGGTAAATAAACAGCCACAAAAAGTATAGTTGAAAACTCTCTAGGCAAGTAGTGTGGCCTGTTATAAATCACAATATACTCTACTTCAGGCGAGCAAAATCTAGAGACTTTCTTAGATTTCGTCCACAAGCTGTTGTTTACAAATATGCACAGACCGCCCCCCCCCTCGTCTTACCGGAGTGTGCTGTTCCATCTTGCCGGTGCATCGTATATCCCGCTAGCTGAATATCCATGTCGTCATTCAGTCACGATTCCGTGAAACATAGGATATTACAGTTTTTGATGTCCCGTTGGTAGGATATTCATGATTGTACCTCGTCTAGTTTATTGTCCAATGATTGCACGTTGGCGAGAAGTATTGACGGTAACGGCAGCTTTCCCACTCGCCTTTTCCGGGTCCTGACCAGGCATCCGGCTCTTTGTCCTCTGTACCTGCGTCGCTTCCTCTTGCAACTGGGATGATGGCCCTGTCGGGTGTTTGGAGAATGTCTTGTGCGTCTTGCTTGTTGACAAAAAAATCTTTGTCTAATCCGAGGTGAGTGATCGCTGTCCTGATATCCAGAAGCTCTTTTTTGCCATAAGATACGGTTGCAGAAACATTATGTAAAAAATAAGTTACAAATAACGAGAAAAAAAACACATAATAGCACAATTGGTTGGGCGCCCGTAAAACTGCTGCCATTTCTTCCTGCGCCATTTTGAAGGCTGTTCACTGTAAACGCGCGCTAGAAGTTGCACAAAATTCTCACAATGTTCAAGTGTCCGCTCACAATACGAAAAATGTGCTCAGTGCCCCAAAAGATTTGAGGGAACATTGGTCAGTGGGTGTAAATTCAAATGAATGAGGATGATCTGTCCCTGGACAAATTCCATTGTGGGTATTTGGGTGCCTGAGCCGGCGTGATTAAGAGGGAATTGTGTCTGTGTCACCTGTGTCATCTGTCTGTGTCACCAGGGCTCAGCAGCACCAGGTCACTCAGCACCAGGTCACTCACAACTCTGGAAGCACCACGTGGTACCAGCTCTGCAAAGGGAATGAATGGGAAAAGGTATTTGAAGAACCATAGGGTACTTGGCACTGAACATTTTTCCCAAAAGGTTCTTCCAAGAATCCCATAGGAGGTGGGGTTCATCGAGGAACCTCCTTAGTTGGTGGGGGTTCTTGAAGGAACCTAACTGCCCAACTGAAATGTTTGGATTTGAATTTGAAAGGACAGCAGGTGTAGGCACTTAACTGAAAAATGATCTAAAGATCTCCTCAAATTAAGATAAGGTTTGTCCCTTGAATGATCTAAATTCATATTGTTTTGATGAAACCATCTATCTTTTAATATTTGTGCAAATCTTTCTAAAACAGAAAATTGACACAATTCAATGGATATAAACTAAGAGGTAAGACTATGTACTGTGAGCTATAAGAATATTTTAAAGGCTAGCTGTATTGGATGCAGATGACTGAACTGCTGAATTTGTGTCTGTGTCTGCAGGTATACAGACGAGGAGGCATACAAAGGTATGTCAGTTGGTATGTTATTATGCAGATCACATGTACCATCCTCCTCCCTTACCTCTTTAACTTTTACCGCCTCAGAAACCCGGATCCGGGATCACCCCCCACCCCCCCCACACTGATTAGCATCGCTAGCATAGCGTCACAATTAAATAGTAGCATCTAAATATCATTAAATCACAAGTCCAAGACACCAAATGAAAGATACAGATCTTGTGAATAAAGCCACCATTTCAGATTTTTAAAATGTTTTACAGGGAAGACAAAATATGTAAATCTATTAGCTAACCCCGTTAGCAAAAGACACCACTTTTCTAACTCCATCAGTTTCTTACTCCATCAGGTGCTATCACCAATTCGGCCAAATAAAGATATTGATAGCCACTAACCAAGAAAAAACCTAATCAGATGACAGTCTGATAACATATTTATTGTATAGCATAGGTTTTGTTAGAAAAATGTGCATATTTCAGGTATAAATCATAGTTTGCAATTGCAGCCACCATCACAAATCTCCCCAAAGCGACTAGAATTACTACATAGAGCAACGTGTATTACCAATTTACTCATCATAAAACATTTCTTAAAAATACACAGCTCACAGCAATGGATAGACACAGATCTTGTGAATTCAGACAATATTTCAGATTTTCAAAGTGTCTTACAGCGAAAACACAATAAATCGTTATATTAGCATACCACATATGCAAACGTTACCCGACCATTGATTCAAGCCAAAGAGAGCGATATCGTTATCATCACCAAAATATATTAATTTTTTCACTAACCTTCTCAGAATTCTTCCGATGACACTCCTGTAACATCATATTACACAATCCATATAGAGTTTGATCGAAAATGTGCATATTTAGCCGCACAATTCGTGGTTACACAACGTGATTAGTGGGCAAAAAATCAAGCAATTTGCCCGGCGCCATTTTGGAAAGGCACCTAATCTTATCGAAAACTATTCATAAACTTGACTAAAAAAATACAGGTTGGACATGAAATGAAAGATGCATTAGTTATTAATGCAACCGCTGAGTTAGATTTTTAAAATTAACGTTACTAGACATACAGTGTGCGTTACAGCCAGACTAGTGCCGCAATAATGGCGTCACTAGTCGCCATTATTGAGTTTACATTTTTCCACATAAAAACGGAATAACATCATAAATAGCTCTTACTTTTCGACGAGCTTCCATCAGAATCTTGGCCAAGTGGTCCTTTGTCCAAAAGAATCGTTGCTTGGTTGTAAAACGTTGCATTCAACTTCTGATATAGCAGCTAACAATAGCTAACAATAGCTATTTTGCCCCAACGTGTCCAAATCCTCAAGACGCAATACTGAGGAAATTCCGAAAAATAGCAATATACTCGCATAATCTGATATAACTCGGTTTAAAATAGCTTCGTTATGATGTGTCTAACACCTATATCGAATTAAATTACAGACGGATACATCTAACGTTGATAACTGAGCGTTTGAAAATGGCATCCTGAGGTCCCTCTCTGCGCAATGGTCAGCGTCGAAAAGAAGGCGCACCTCACTCCTTGGACTTTTATAACCTCTGAGAGCTACGTATAAAGCCCATTCCACTTCTCATTGGTTACTGACATCCAGGGGAAGGCGGGTGCAGTTCATGTCGTTCCATAGGATACACACAGACCTTTAAAACTGATCTGAGACCAGAGCTTCGCTCTCAGACCTTCGCAGTACCTGTCATGGATTTCGCTGTAGAAAGAGTTCTGGGTCACCCACAGACATAATTCCAACGGTTTATGAAACTAGAGAGTGTTTTCTATCCAATAGAATTAATAATATGCATATTGTACGAGCAAGAATTGAGTACGAGGCAGTTTAATTTGGCGACACCCAGAAAAAAAAAATGCTAACTGCTCCCCCTATTGACAAAAGGTTTTAATGAATATCCCATAGGCCTCTACATTATGGACAAGGTGTGTGTATGAAAACCATTATTAAAACTGTTTTTTTCATTCACATTTACCACAAAAACGGTATGAATACTGTTGTGTGCATGTTTTAATAATCATCTGTATAACTACTATTTTTTCACCTTCCCTACACCTCTGATGAATATAACAGGAAACCTGTTCGACCACCATGCACTGCAAAATCATTCTGGCTATAGGTACGGAGAACATCAACACATTAACATCAACATGGCAGAGGATATGACCACTGGACTTGTGGCTCTGCTGGGAGTTTACCTCATATTTAGATTTTTATTCTGCTTTTGCCACTAAAATCATAATGAACACTGACAACTCAAATATAGTTTTATTGTTGTTATTGTTATGTGTATTATTAATAATAATATTAGGGGAGGGAGGTGGGTAGTTAAAAAATTAACCCCAAAAGGTTCTTCGAGGATCCATTAAAAGGGGTTCTTTGAAGAACTTATAGGAGTTCCCCCACAGTTTCAATTTGAAGAACCCCTAAAGGATACTCCAGGAACCTTTTCTTTTTAGAGTGTTGTTAATTGCTTTCATTCTCCTACAAGGCTTATCACACTATCCATCCTGTTTTCTAGCAGTCTATCGGTTCTTGGCATTTACTTGGCATTAGAATAAACTTGGCATTTGCTTCAGACAGACTGCTAATTGTTGTGGTAGAAATAATGTATTGATGTAATTGCCTTAGATAGTAGTAGTACAACACTATTTATGTCATGTTTTTGTACAGCGTGCCTGTTCAGTACACCGGCGGCTTGAGTAATGGGTTATACTGATCCAGCAGGATCCACCTGAGGGGGGGGGGGGGGGGGGGGAGTGTCGGGATGGAGGAGAAAATGAAAAGTGTGTGTGTGTGTGTGTGTGTGTGTGTGTGTGTGTGTGTGTGTGTGTGTGTGTGTGTGTGTGTGTGTGTGTGTGTGTGTGTGTGTGTGTGTGTGTGTGTGTGAGAGAGAGAGCGCACGCGCGCGCGGGCTAGATTAGAGTGTTGCGGGATGAATGAGTCGATGGACGGATGGTGAGATTGCAGCAGTTGGGGAGCATGATGAGAAAGAAGGAGTTATTCCAACCTGCCCTCATTACTGGCCCTGGTGTCAATGGACGGACGGACGGACACACACATTTACATTTACATTTTAGTCATTTAGCAGACGCTCTTATCCAGAGCGACTTACAGTAGAGTGCATACATTTTATTACATTTACATACTGAGACAAGGATATCCCTACCGGCCAAACCCTCCCTAACCCGGACGACGCTATGCCAATTGTGCGTCGCCCCACACACACACACACACACACACACACACACACACACACACACACACACACACACACACACACACACACACACACACACACACACACACACAGGGATTTTCATCACCATTAGGGACCCTACTCATAGATGTTCTGTCGCTACATCATTTGACAGAGGGGTAGAAGGCTCCTCTCTGTACACTTAGTTTGGCTGGCTGTGGACTGTAACGCGGTGCTAATGCTGCATGCACACATCACACCGCTTCGACAGCGCTGGCTCCAGCTCGCACGCCGCACGCCACCGCTGTCATCCTCCTCCTCATTGTTTCCTCTGTATTACCATGCCCATTGGGAGTTGATGATTTGTGATCTGCTTTTTCACTGAATATGTTTATCTCAATAGGGTGTACACACGCTGAAGGATAGCTGAGGGGGCATAGTTAATGGCCTAGATACAGCCCAAAAACAAAGCCCTAAAAAAATAATTTTTGGTCACTTTGCTCGAACCACAAACCCTGCTGGGTGGCCAGGTCTGGAGGGCATGGCAACCCAGTGGTTCATTTCCTTCATTTGTCAAACTCAGCTCCCTCTTTTTGCAGAGGCAGGCAGTGAATGGGGAGGCTGTGGTTTGGGCTGGGTAGTGATGGAGTGGAGGCGGCACTACAGTACTTACTCCTAGACAATAATCTGGAGGCTGAGTGTCTGTCAGATCCTTGGCACGACCTACTATGAGAACTCTGAGTACAGGGAGGAGGGACACACACACACACACTGCATGGTGGGTAAAATAATGCTCAGACAAACTAATCAGACTAGTTTCTGTTTTTCTTATAAGATTGAGGAATGATTATCTTTAGGAATGCTGCTTAATGTACACAACAAAAACTTCAATGTTGTACCACAGTAATCCACTCGACCACCATGATAGCACTGTCTAGTCATTGTGTGTTTTAGTGTGTGTGTGTGTGTGTGTGTGTGTGTGTGTGTGTGTGTGTGTGTGTGTGTGTGTGTGTGTGTGTGTGTGTGTGTGTGTGTGTGTGTGTGTGTGTGTGTGTGTGTGTGTGTGTGCGCGCACATCAGTGTCAACCCTTTCCTCTCTCCAGAGCCAGGGCAGTTAGATTATTCATGACCTGTTGAGATATGCCATGTATCTCTACCCCACTAGCACCACAACCTTACATTATGGATAAGACTATAGCTCTCATCCCACTGGCTGAATTACTACTACTGGCCTGGGGGCACCACGACCTTACATTATGGATAAGACTATAGCTGTCATCCCACTGGCTGAATTACTACTACTGGCCTGGGGGCACCACGACCTTACATTATGGATAAGACTATAGCTGTCATCCCACTGGCTGAATTACTACTACTGGCCTGGGGGAACCACAACCTTACATTATGGATAAGACTATAGCTGTCATCCCACTGGCTGAATTACTACTACTGGCCTGGGGGAACCACAACCTTACATTATGGATAAGACTATAGCTGTCATCCCACTGGCTGAATTACTACTACTGGCCTGGGGGCACCACAACCTTACATTATGGATAAGACTATAGCTCTCATCCCACTGGCTGAATTACTACTACTGGCCTGGGGGAACCACAACCTTACATTATGGATAAGACTATAGCTGTCATCCCACTGGCTGAATTACTACTACTGGCCTGGGGGCACCACAACCTTACATTATGGATAAGACTATAGCTCTCATCCCACTGGCTGAATTACTACTACTGGCCTGGGGGCACCACGACCTTACATTATGGATACGACTATAGCTGTCATCCCACTGGCTGAATTACTACTACTGGCCTGGGGGCACCACAACCTTACATTATGGATAAGACTATAGCTCTCATCCCACTGGCTGAATTACTACTACTGGCCTGGGGGAACCACAACCTTACATTATGGATAAGACTATAGCTCTCATCCCACTGACTGAATTACTACTACTGGCCTGGGGGAACCACAACCTTACATTATGGATAAGACTATAGCTGTCATCCCACTGGGTGAATTACTACTACTGGCCTGGGGGCACCACAACTGGCCTGGAGATGACTAGGTAGCCTGGTCCCAGGTCTGTTTGTGATCTTATGGTCGTTGGCATTGACAATGAGAAAGACAGCACATATAGACCTGGGACCAGGGTAGGGGGGTCTTTGTTGAGCTGTAGCTGCTTCCATTTTGTAGTATCTACTGTGCTCCATGTATTTGTGTATCTCAATATAATCTCAATGTATTTCTACAAAGGACTGCTTTCTTCCTGATGTAATTGTAGGTCTGTTTTGCATCTACGTACTACTGAGTCACAGTCTCAGCAGGGGTCCTTATACCTGAGGGGTCTTACTGACTAGCCCTTCAGTTAATGCTATAAACTTCACCGATCTTCAGAAGACTTACTCAGCCTGTGTGTTTTTTGGACTCCTGCTGTAGACTGCTGATGCTGCGAAGGAAAGGGGATGTGATTTTAGTTCTACTGGAGGGGAATGGAAGTTCCAGGAATGCCTTGATGCTGAAAACACATCAGTTTACGCATATTTGTAGTTCGATCTTCATTCGTTTGTTTGTTTGTTCGTTAGCTTGTTTATTTATTCATTCATTAATTTCTTTGATTCATTCATTCATTAATTTCTTTGATTCATTCATTCATTAATTTCTTTGATTCATTCATTCATTTCTTTGATTCATTCATTCATTTCTTTGATTCATTCCTTTCTTTGATTTCTTTCTCCCATCCTTGGAGTTACCTGAAGATACTGTTCATTCCCCCACCCTAATCACTTGATCCACCTTGAGACGGACCTGTCTGTTCCCTCTGGACAGACTTATTCCTCCTCCTAGTCCTGCAAGATGTCCTGCAAGATGTCCTCCTTCCACAGACCTGCTGGCAGCCCAGCAGCCAGCAGCCAGACGCCTCACTCTTCATCTCCTCTCTGCTACACTTCCTCTGCACTCCCACTGAGAAAGTCTTAGAAAACCCACCCCACCACATTCTATATTCTATATAAGGGCCATCTCAGCCAAGGCCAGACTAGCCCAGTCCTCCTCCTAGTCTGAATGTATCATCCAGCCCCAAATGCCTGCACTTAGTTCAACCTAGCTCAAATTGCCCCAACTCAGTAGTGGTGTGATGTGCTGGTTCCCACTCTGATCTCCCAGGACCCCCTGTGTATCCTGCTTCGCTTGGTCCCTGAATTATTGATCCTTTCCTATCTGAATTCTCCGCATGTCCAAGCCACTGCACACCAACACTTTCCATTTGAAATGGAGAGCAAGGAGGAGAAAGGAGAAGATGGGACAATTGTATCTACTGGCTTGGTTGAGAGACCATGAGTTGGTTGGTGATTTCATAGCATGCTCTCCAATTAGTCTGTGGCTTAGAGTCAGTGTCATTTTCATTGCAGGGAAATGTCATGTGTAGCTGTGGCAGCCCTTAACTAGATGACATATGGTGATACGTTTGTTTAATTAAGCCACCATGTTCTAATGGAGAATCACAGGGGTCATTTTATTCAGCAATGTAATGCACTCATCAATTCCATATAATGATGGAATAAGTAGACTCTTGGGTGTGTGCTTAAAGAGCAAACACACATCAACAGATACGCGCTTGTACACACAGAGTGTAAATGGGTGAACACATGCATACAAGCAAATACACAGACACGTGCATGCACAAAGGCACGCACATACAGTCGTGGCCAAAAGTTTTGAGAATGACAAATATTAATTTTCACAAAGTCTGCTGCCTCAGTTTGTATGATGGCAAAAACATTTCCACTGCATTTCAGCCCTGCCACAAAAGGACCAGCGGACATCATGTCAGTGATTCTCTCGTTAACACAGGTGTGAGTGTTGACAATGACAAGGCTGGAGATCACTCTGTCATGCTGATTGAGTTCGAATAACAGACTGGAAGCTTCAAAAGGAGTGTGGTGCTTGGAATCATTGTTCTTCCTCTGTCAGCCATGGTTACCTGCAAGGAAACACGTGCCGTCATCATTGCTTTGCACAAAAAGGGTTTCACAGGCAAGGATATTGCTGCCAGTAAGATTGCACCTAAATCAACCTTTTATCGGATCATCAAGAACTTTAAGGAGAGCGGTTCAATTGTTGTGAAGAAGGCTTCAGGGCACCCAAGAAAGTACAGCAAGCGCCAGGACCGTCTCCTAAAGTTGATTCAGCTGCGGGATCGGGGCACCACCAGTACAGAGCTTGCTCAGGAATGGCAGCAGGCAAGTGTGAGTGCATCTGCATGCACAGTGAGGCGAAGACTTTTGGAGGTAGGCCTGGTGTCAAGAAGGGCAGCAAAGAAGCCAATTCTCTACAGGAAAAACATCAGGGACAGACCGATATTCTGCAAAAGGTACAGGGATTGGACTGCTGAGGACTGGGGTAAAGTCATTTTCTCTGATGAATCCCCTTTCTGATTGTTTGGGGCATCCAGAAAAAAGCTTGTCCGGAGAAGACAAGGTGAGCGCTACCATCAGTCCTGTGTCATGCCAACAGTAAAGCATCCTGAGACCATTCATGTGTGGGGTTGCTTCTCAGCCAAGGGAGTGGGCTCACTCACAATTTTTCCTAAGAACACAGCCATGAATAAAGAATGGTACCAACACATCCTCCGAGAGCAACTTATCCCAACCATCCAGGAACAGTTTGGTGATGAACAATGCTTTTTCCAGCATAATGGAGCACCTTGCCATATTTTGGCTCCATGGCCAGGAAACTCCCCAGACCTTAATCCCATTGAGAACTTGTGGTCAATCCTCAAGAGACAGGTAGACAAACAAAAACCCACAAATTCTGACAAACTCCAAGCATTGATTATGCAAGAATGGGCTGCCATCAGTCAGGATGTGGCCCAGAAGTTAATTGACAGCATGCCAGGGCGGATTGCAGAGGTCTTGAAAAAGAAGGGTCAACACTGCAAATATTGACTCTTTGCATCAACTTCATGTAATTGTCAATAAAAGCCTTTGACACTTATGAAATGCTTGTAATTATTCTTCAGTATTCCATAGTAACATCTGACAAAAATATCTAAAGACACTGAAGCGGCAAACTTTGTGAAATTAATATTTGTGTCATTCTCAAAACTTTTGGCCCCGACTGTACACAGACAAACACACAAAACAACCCGTGACTGCAGCAAATGTATCTTGTGTAGATACGGATAACACCAATTATTCAAGAATGTTTCCTCGTGATAGAGAGACGGGTGGATGTATAGGAGATCCCTCCTTTATAGTTCAGGAGAAATGCAGGTGAAAGGAATCCCTTTTGACATTGCCCCCATAATGCTCTCCTGAGTCACCTCCAGACTCATCAATCAGCTATCATCTGTACAGAATGATAAGGAACCTTGAGAGGAAGCTTACATCCATTAGACGTAGCCAGCAAGATTCATTACATATTGGAAACGTTGGATGTGTGATGTTTCTTGCCCCTGTCTTAGTCTTAGTGATGGACCATGGATTTAGATTCAGAGGAGGAGGGAGGGCTGTTGGTTTCTCCTCTCTTTTGATTTGGCACTTTCTCACCTCATAAATGCTTCTGGGAATTCACATGACCGCATCCTCCTTTTAGAGCAGGCAGGCAAGTCAGACAGACAGACAGACAGACAGACAGACAGACAGACAGTAAGACAGACAGACAGACAGACAGACAGACAGAGGAGTCTAGAGGATGCATCTCACCTGTCTAGACAGGGATAGGGTGGCTTGGCCAGGAGCCAGTCCTTGAAACTCCAATATCCTCCCATTTATTTCCCTGTGTGTTCAGCTGAGATTCTAATGGTGAATCCCCCAGCCGACCAGGGGGGAGAGGAGAAGATCTGTCTGGTGGCGCAGGCTCCAAGCTGAGCTCTGGTCCATTTGGTCCGCGGACAGGGAACAGGAGCCATGAGGGGGCGAATGGAGGCCGGCGGGCCCAGTGGGCCTGTTACAGTGACAGAGCAGAGAGAGACACTTAAAGTGGTCCATAGGGGAACAGTGTGGGGCCACGTTAAGTGCACATGAATGGGCCATTTTGTCAGGCGTCCCTGGAAAGCTTGACAGGCCAATGTTGTCTGGGCGTAGTCAGTGGGAATGGTTCATTCTTCTTCATCAGGACAATACAGAGGCTGGCTGCATGTTCACATGAAACACAGAAATGAAGACAGGAAGCTCCGACTGTCTATGGAGGGTTTCTGTGGTTAACATGCACACACATACATATTTTTAAAGCAGACATTTAAAAAGACGTATTTATTTACACTCCACATGCACGCATCAACGATCTGGCTTATTTCTTTATAATAGCATATTATAGTCTCTCCATGTGTGACTGAGCAGGGCGGGGTGTATCTGTCGTAAGAACCTGACTCAGAGCTCAGGGGTGATTTGCACGACGACAGCACGGCGACGACAGCACGGCGACGACAGCCCTCACTGTATGTGTGACCTGTGATTAATTCACACACCAGTAATCAACACTGGCTATAGCTCCCTCTCTGTTGATGTTTTCCTCACTACCATCTGTGTCTAAATAGTGTTGATTCACCCTCTTACTCACTGGGCTCTTAAACGGTCAGTTTCAGTTTAGTGGAACTATGTTGTTCTGTGCTTGTGATTGATACTTACTCATGTGTATCCTGTACTTCATCACCACTTAGCAGTAGCATCTGGGGTTGTTTCCAGACACACCTCCCTCCGGTGTGTCGTTGATTATTATAGATCATTTCAAATATCACACCTGTCCTTAAATAATGCACATCCTGCTCAATAACTGGTCAGCCAGCAAATAACTCCCTTTTCATGAAAATGTCAATTTCCCTCTAAAGGTTGGTTAGCCCCGTTGGGGCAGTGGGTATGCGGGACAGGGAGGCGGCAGGAGCCGGCCGAACCATGCTGGGTAAGTATGCATTCAGTTGCTGCGCTCACAGTGTAAATATTAGTCATGCAGGTTTCAGCGCAGAGATAGGATTGCATTCAGGCAGCTGACACTGGGGCCTCAGTGAGAGAGCCACCACCCGTGCGTGCGTGTGTGTGTGTGTGGGGGGGGGGGGGGACAGACGTGTGAGGCATGCTGCCTACCCGCTGCCCAGGCTTTATTAACAGCTGCTCCTCAGTAAGGCATCGGCACCGCTGGATCGGTTGCCTGGCAACTGAGACCCTCCGCGACCAATGAGAGGGCGGATGGATGCAACAGGAGTTGTTCTCACTAGACCCATGCAAGAGGAATGAAATATCAATAGATTTATCCTCTCTGTCACTCACACCCAGGGCAGCGGGCCAGGCAGAGCAGCAGCAGAGCAGTGGCAGAGGCGACAGCACCATTTGAGGAACAAAGTCATGTTAATTCAGCTGTTTAGAGGGATTCTCACACATTGCTGCGGTCACAAGCACTCACTCGGCCTCGACAAACAAATCGGCAGCGAACAGACCAGACGGGTTCAAGGGGGATGAAAAGACAAATCCCACTCCTCCTCTCCCCTCTGGAATGGGGGACAAATATGTGAGACATGTCCGCTGTATGGAACGACAAAACAAGGAATTGCTGATGCAAGTTTGTCTTTACGCTATCCCTGTCGTTTATATTCACCGGAGACTTATAGTAAAAAATAAATGACGGCGGCCATTTGCATAAGATAGGGCCGGCGAAGATAGGACAGTAAAGAAAGGTCCATTAGAGCCATCCTCAGAGTCATTTCAAACATGGCCACCGCCCAAATCATTGGGGAGGAGGAACAAGGCTCATACATCATAATACATCTCTCTCTCCTCCCCTCTCCCTCCCTCTGTTTCTGTCTATCTCTCTGTCTCTCTCTCTCTCCTCCCCTCTCCCTCCCTGTTTCTTTCTATCTCTCTCTGTCTCTCTCTCCCTCCCTTTCTCTCTCTTTCTCATGCTGTGCAGATAAATGAAGTGTTGCTCACACTAAACTGCTACAGACACCGGGTCTTGTTCAGCTAGTTAGAGAGGACACTTTACACCATGCACTTGTATAAGAATGGGCTTTCAGTTTGAAATTTGAATGAGTGTTTCTTTTCTCCAACGTCACTCCCGGTCAGATGAATGAATTCTCTATCTGCGTTTTTGTACGTTAACTGGTTCTGCTGATGGTACCAGTGCAGTGTGTATGATCAGAAGTGAGATACCATGTCCAGCATATCTACCACTCTGTCTCCAGCAGCTTTTCCTAGAAAACTGCTTCCTTCACACAAGTTTATCGTACACACTCTGTCTGTCCCACACTGTGATGTGCTGCATCACAACAAGCCGGTCGAAACTGGACTGAGCCATGAGATGAAAGCCTCCTTGCTTTTATCTGAGATAAAAGTTTATTCTCTGGGCTGCTTGTGTGTTTCTGAGGATGTTGGTGTTGTGTGTTGTTGTCCGACTCAAGCAGACATGAAGGGGGCCACGCTGCAGTTTGATCAGCTCTTTGGTGCTTCTGAGAGAAATCTTTACCTCCAGCTCACATCTCCAAATGCGTCTGGTGAGATTGCAATCATCCGACTGATGACGAGACAACAAAGGATGACGAGACAACAAAACCCTGCCAGGTTTTACTCAAAACTGAGGGGTGAAATTAAGAAAAATAACTTTTTCCTAAATGTGTTATTTGTCCTCTATATACTGTAGACCTGTTCATGTTCCAGTGTGTCCTGGTACTGTATCCCCATCTGAATGCATAACAGGCCTACATTGCCTGGTCTTCCCCCCTGATATGAACATATAGCTGCTTTGAACTAGTGTACTTACTGGTAGTGATATTCCTTTGTGACGATGTAACAATCAGAACACCAGTATGTACGACTTGATCTGCAATAGATGCTGGAGGCGGACACTGGACCATGCCTGGGGGTGCTGTCTCTGCATCTACAGGCTAACCCTGATCTATGCTCTCCTATCCCCGCAGCTCCCTCCCTTTGTCTCTCTCTCCCTCCCGCTCTCTCACCCTCCTTCCCTTGCTCTACCACAAAAAAGTCAATTGGATATCCAATAGCAGCAAGGCACACTCGATTAATATTTAACTGCAACAGCGGTGGCGCTTGTGATGAATTGCACGGTGGCACCTGGGTCTGGACCCCAGCACAGACCCACAATGCATCACTCCACCCAGCCCAAGTAGGGAAAACATGTGATCTTTTTCAGGCTGTCTCACTGGAAGAAAATGTCTCTTCTTTCTATCAAATGAGTTTAGTAGTAGATTCTCTCTCGATGTTCAGTACAAGGACATTTAAATACGAGAGACTGTGCTCCCTAGATTTGGCATTCGTTGGAAAAGATTTGGATGAAAATAAAGTTGAATTATTGGCATTTACAAATACAGCGTGTGCAGGGACAAGGCTTTTGAAATTCGTTCGTATCCAGGGATTGCCATGGCTATTTGTAACACAGATCTACTCCATTTCCACTGTGTTCCATTTTGCAACATAAAATGATGAAACTAAATGTTCTATTCTCCTTTGAGCATGTTGTTGACTCTGTCAGGGCTCTCCAACCCTGTTCCTGGAGAGTAGCTGTCCAGGAGTAGTTGTCCAGGAGTTGCTGTCCAGGAGTTGCTGTCCAGGAGTAGCTCACCAGGAGTAGCTCTCCAGAAGTAGCTCTCCAGGAGTAGCTCTCCAGGAGTAGCTCTCCAGGAGTAGCTGTCCAGGAGTAGCTGTCCAGGAGTTGCTGTCCAGGAGTAGCTGTCCTGAGCAGGTTTTCACTCCAACCCTCATCTAGCGCACCTGATTCTAATAATTAGCTGGTTGATAAACTGATCAGGTTAGTTACAACTGGGGTTGGAGTGAAAACCGACAGGAGGGTAGCTTTCCAGGAACAGGGTTGGAGAGCCCTGCTCTATGGTATACCTCACCTCTATGGTTATACTATTGATCAGCTCTCTAAACACATCCCTGAACCGTTTATTTGGACCCATTTTTGTGTCCCGTCCTCCATTTCCCCCTGACCCATTCAGTACAGGGTCTGAAACGCTTTGTTGCCTTGAGGTCTCACTAGAAGAAAGTCAAGTGTGGAGAAAGCGGTTCTCGTGGTACGGTCTGTTCCCTCTGTAAACCTGTGTGTGCTTCCATCGACACTGGCCTGTCTGATTCTAGCACTCCCTGACACAAGTGTCTCTCTCCAATTAACTCCTTGTCGACAGTCGACAGCACCAATCTAATTTAGCATGCCAGCTCTTTGGCGTCTACTCCGCTCTTCCTCTGCGGAGAAGGGGAAGGTGTGATGCTTGGCATGTCACAGTCAGCTGTAAGACAGTTCCGTTTCATTACTCTGCTGCACCACGTACACACACACACACACACACACACACACACACACACACACACACACACACACACACACACACACACACACACACACACACACACACACACACACACACACACACACACACACACACACACACTACTGTTCAAAAGTTTGGAGTCACATAGAAATGTCCTTGTTTTTGAAAGAAAAGCAATTTTTTTGTCCATCAAAATAACATCAAATTGATCAGAAATACAGTGTAGACATTGTTCATGTTGTAAATGACTATTGTAGCTGGAAACGGCAGTTATTTTAAAATGGAATATTTACATAGGTGTACAGAGGCCCATTATCAGCAACCATCACTCCTGTGTTCCAATGGCACGTTGTGTTAGCTAATCCAAGTTTACCATTTTAAAAGACTAATTGATCATTAGAAAACCCTTTTGCAATTATGTTAGCACAGCTGACAACTGTTGTCCTGATCAAAGAAGCAATAAAACTGGCCTTCTTTAGACTAGTTGAGTATTTGGAGCATCAGCATTTGTGGGTTCAATTACATGCTCAAAAAGGCCAGAAACAAAGAACTTTCTTCTGGAAAGAGTGTTTAGTTTGAGAAACAGATGCCTCACAAGTCCTCAACTGGCAGCTTCATTAAATAGTACCCGCAAAACACCAGTGTAAACAGTGAAGAGGCGACTCCGGGATGCTGGCCTTCTAGGCAGAGTTGCAAAGAAAAAGCCATAACTCAGACTGGCCAATAAAAAGAAAAGATTAAGATGGGCAAAATGGGGCCTCCCACTCCTCTTTCTATTCTGGTTAGAGACAGTTTGCGCTGTTCTGTGACGGGAGTAGTATACAGCGTTGTACCAGATCTTAAGTTTTTTGGCAATTTCTCGCATGTTATAGCCTTCATTTCTCAGAACAAGAATAGACTTACGAGTTTCAGAAGAAAGGTCTTTGTTTCTGGACATTTTGAGCCTGTAATCGAACCCACAAATGCTGATGCTAGTCTAAAGAAGGCCCATTTTATTGCTTCTTTGATCAGGACAACTGTTTTCAGCTGTGCTAATATAATTGCAAAAGGGTTTTATAATGATCAATTAGCCTTTTAAAATGATCAACTTGGATTAGCTAACACAACGTGCCATTGGAACACAGGAGTGATAGTTGCTGATAATGGGCCTCTGTACGCCTATGTAAACATTCCATAAAAAAATCTGCCGTTTCCAGCTACAATAGTCATTTACAACATTAACTAGACTGTATTTCTGATCAATTTGATGTTATTTTGATGGACAAAAAACGTGCTTTCAAGGACATTTCAAAGTGATCCCAAACTTTTGAACGAGAGTGTACACAGACTCATACTTCAGCTCAGAGCATGGTGATAATCAGGCACCAGGAAGAGAGGTTATGTTATTATTCTACAGATTATAATCATTTTAGCGACGCTGAAAGTCTTTGCTCCCTGAGTGAGTGAGAAGGGCATTTTATGCATGGTTACACTCTGACGAGGCCGTAGCACAGCCTGCTGCTGTATTCAAACAATTAACCATCCCAGCAAGACAGATAAAAGATGAATTGGACTTTGTGCTGCACTACTTTGACTGTGCTGACATGGTTTGCTGTAAAGACGACACCGTTCGTTTTGGTAGAGGGCTGCATTTTAGAACGGAAACGTGGCTGTTGTTTTATCCGGGGTCTCTACGGTTTCGCAGCTCGCCGTGAACGTCAATGAGGTAGAATTAATGAGGTTGTCCGAAAAATATCACTATTTATTTTGCCATGATGTAATAACTTAATAATGATTTAGGGTCACACCCTGTAACCTAGGTCTAATCTGAACAGCACCATACAAATCATTTACAGTAGCATTAGGGCTATCCTTTCACATGGCCATGTTCAACAAATGGGGCTGCCCTTATTCCACAGATTAATGTGTTTTGACATACCTCTTACCTCCCAGTTAGGGGTAACATAGCTATTATATCTCTTCTGTGAACATGACCCCCACTTTTTTCAATAATAAAATAAATGTTCCCTGAATGCTGAACACATTGGATTATTAGAGGGTGGGATGGTATATGTTAATGTATAAAACTATGAAATTTGATTGGCCACCCTCTTCTGTAGGAGTTTATTAAGCTCACTCACTGAGACTTAAGATCAGGGATAAACTGAACCACTCCCGTTTCCTCTTAATGAATGGATTTAAGACCTGCAGCTAATCTTTACACGCCCACGTATCATTTTATGGGTTAATAATGACAGCACTAGCCTGGTTAACTCTGTCTGGTGAACACAGCATTCAGTGTGGTTGACCAGCATATGACAACACTGCATTTGCACTTAATCTCCAACAAACACAACATGCAGTATGTTGGTTCACCTTTATCAGCACGTGTTCACAGAGAAGCAGCTATCTAGGGTAGATCTGGTGTACTAGGCCTTTCCTCATTCAACAGTTGTGTTTCTCAATCTGTGCAGCCTTTCAGTGTTTGGCTGGGCAATAAAGCTGTTTATTGTAGGTTTATGGCGCCTTTGTTCACAGCCGTCCAGTGTGGCAGGCAATGTGTATTAAGGTGTAATAATATTGCTTCCCTGGAGGGGTGGTACGGCGAGATAAAAGGATTTATCGGACTTCAGACACTTGTAATCCCTTTTCAGTCCCGTCTGTCGCTGACTGGGATTTCGTCCCCACCACCCCGCCCCCCGCCCCGCCCAGCTCAAAACCCATCTCTGTTATCACTGCATTAAACGGGGTCCAACGCAGGGGCCCCGACCCCTCCTTCAGAAGCCAGGGTTAGAAGGCACAGGTTCAGACAGTAATATATAGCTTCAGACCTCTGGTGGCTCCAGCTCTGCACAGCCTGCTGCTGATATATGCCCATTTGTGTTTTTTAACCCGGATCGCCAGGCTAAATCATTGGAGGATTAGTGTTTTATTAACCCGGATTGCCAGGCTAAATCATTGGAGGATTTGTCAGGCTACAGCAGGAGTACGGGGATGAGACAGGCAATAAGTTCTGTAACAGCTGAGGAAAATGTCAAGTTTGATAAAAAAACATTTGCTTTGATCTCGTAAAAGATTCCTGAAAAGCAGGAAGTGTAAACCCCCTGCTGTGCCAAGCCCAGGGTAACTCCTCTACAATTCCTAATTGAACCTCCTTGGCATTTATGCTTAGTCAGAAATATGGATAGTGGCACCAAGAATCCTCCATCCTGAGTAAACATTTGCCAACTTCAGGGCTTCTGCTGCTGAGCGAAGGCCCGACCCATGTGACTACTAGGCCTACTATGCTCATTGACAGCATCCCTTTTGATTTAAACAAAACTTTCCAGACATGTTTGTCCATGGAAGAAGTGGTCAGAAAGTGACTTTTTGGACCTGAATGCCAAAACATTCAGGAGATAGAGGTGGTCAAAGTTAACTCATTTTGCATACCCCACCATACCATGAGACATACTGTATATGGCAATTCAGATTTTTTTTTAACACAAATTAACTAAAAACGTGTTAACTCTTTTTTTCATATTCACATATGTTGTAGCTTAGAGCCTATTCTACATCATCTGAGGTTTTTGTGTTGTGCCCGCCATCGGTTGAGACAACATGCTCTTGAAGACAGAGTGGGTGTCATGTTTTGGCTGATAATGTACTAAAATGGCACTGAGCACTTCTACAATGGGCAAGTATGGAAGGTTTTGTTCAAATCAAAAAGGGTGCTGACAAAAAGGGATTGAATTCAAATGGACTTACCCCATACCCATCATGTGTTATGTCCCCAGTCTAAGTCCCTGCTCCATTCCAGTCATGAGATAGCTGTGAGTGTGGTTATGTGCTGGGAGAGAAGCTCCAGTGGGCATGTGACCAGCAGGTCAGATGTAGAGTAGCTCTCCATTGGCCTCCAGCTCTCTGGCTGCTGAGATTGAGACCGCCTTTACCTCCTGCTGAGAGACACTGGATTCTGAGGAAACTGTGAGGTGGAGAACCAAGATGAGAGAGAGGACACCTTCCATGCCTCTGAACACTATGAGAGCCACTGACAGAGGGTTGTTATATACATTTTACATTTTAGTCATTAAGCAAACGCTATTCTCCAGAGTGATTTACAGGAGCAATTAGGGTTGTTCAAGGGCACAGGCACATTTTTCACCTAATCGACAGGGTTTCAAACCAGGAACCTTTCGGTTACTGGCCCAACACTCTTAACCGCTAGGCTACCTGCCGCCCATACAGTGGAGGGATTATCTGTGTCTGCTATGAGACTGTAAAAGGGGCCTATTTTATCACATTCATGTCACTACTAACATTCCTGTATTGTGTCAGAAACAGGTTTTAACAGTATTGAAGTCCATGGTAGCACCAGACTCAACGTCTGTACATTAGACGAACTGTGGCTTTATCCTCAATGTTCATCCATCTCTTGTAGTGAAAGGTAAACGTCATGCGTTGAAGTCACATATTGGGTGACTGACACAATAAGGAACTGAGCTTACATTTCTATTC